>NC_056734.1:679558563-679671063 GCF_019279795.1 Protopterus annectens | reverse complement strand
CATGAGAGCTTGCAACATGAAGACTCTCCTGGCTGAAGTCAAAGCCAGTAGGATAGCTGTCTTCCATGATAAATACTTAATGTCAGATGTGGCAGCAGGCTCAAAAGGAGGCAGAGTGAGTTTTTCCAGAACATAGTTGAGGTCCCAGGCAGGTATGGGTGGCATCCTAGGGGGCCTTAAATTCTTTGCTCCTCTGAGGTACTGTTTCAGAAGTGGATGCGAAAAGATTGGAGGGTCTGTATTGTAATGTGCAGAGATAGCTGAGGCATGTATTTTTATGGAGGAGAAGGATAAACCCTTATGTAGCATGTCTGTCAGGTAATGTAAATTCAATGGGATATTAGGAATGAGAGGATCCGAATCCTGAGCATGCATCCAGGTGCAAAATATCTTCCATTTACCTGCATAAGAATTTCTAGTGTTAGGCCGTCTGGCTTCTAAGATGACATCCATGACCTGCTTGGGAAGGGTAGGAATAGTCATAGACCCTGAATTTGCCAAGTTGCCAGGCTGAGAGTTTTGATATGAGAGTGCAGAACCTGGCCCTGGTGTTGGGACAAAGGATTTGGTATCTGAGGTAAAATCCAGTGAGGCTCCTGGGATAGATTCATCAGTGTTGAGTACCAAAATTGATGAGGACAATTTGGGGCCAGTAAAATCATCTTGGGTTTGTCCTGTTTGATCTTTAATAACACCTGTGGAAGAAGAGGTAGTGGAGGAAAGGCATACCCCGAGAGGTTTCTCCAACTGAAAGAGAGAACATTCACTTTCCATGCTAGTTTGTGAAATGTCCTTGTACAAAAAATCTGTAACTGGTGGTTGAGGGGGGATGCAAATAGATCTATGTCCGGGCAGCCCCAGGCTTCTGTAATCATCTGGAATATTTGGGTGTCTAGCATCCACTCGTGTGGGTCTGACAGGTTCCTGCTCAGGCTGTCTGCCAGAATATTTTGTTTCCCTGGCAGGAACTGAGCTTGTAGATCCACTTTGCAAGCTAGAGCTGTGTTCCATAGAGGCATGGCTAGTCTGCAAAGGGGGTAGGAGTGTGAACCCCCTTGCTTGTTTATGTACCACATAACTGTGGTGTTGTCTGTCCGTATCAGTAGTTGTCCTGGCTGCAGAAGATCCCTGAAAGCCAAGAGGGCATTCTGTACTGCTAACATCTCTTTTAAATTGATATGTAGGTGCTTCTGATCCTCTGTCCAATAACCTTGCAGGCCTTTCCCCTGCAAGTGTGCTCCCCATGCGTAATCCGAGGCGTCCGTGGTCAACACTTGGCTGGCTGGAGGCAGACTGAAGGCTTTCCCTTTGTTGTGAAGACATGCCATGGTCCACCAATGGAATTCCTTTTGTAGGCAAGGCAAGACAGCAATCTGTGTGTCTAGACTGTGGCAATGCTGGGACCATACACTTTTTAGGTACCATTGTATTTTTCTCATATGTAGTCTTGCATTTGGTATGAGAAGGATGCAGGAAGCCATGTAACCCAGAGCCTGCAGGAATTTCCTTGCAGTTAGCTGAGACATTAATGCCAAGGTTTTGAAAGTTGAAGCCAGCTGTAGTTATTTTTCAGATGTCAGGAAAGCCATCTGGGTTGTTGTGTTTAGAAGACCACCCAGAAAAGTTATCTGTTGTGTGGGTGTCAAATTTGACTTTTTTATGTTCACAGTGAATCCCAGGTACTTGAGTAGATTTTGAACAAATTCCAGGTGCTGGAGTAAGACATCCTTGCTGTCTGCTTGAATAAGGCAGTCGTCCAGATAAGGGTAAATTTGAATTCCCTGGAGTCTGCAATAAGCTACTACTAGTGCCAGGCACGTGGTGAAGACCCAGGGTGCAGTAGACAAGCCAAAGGGCAGCACAGAGAATTGGTAATGTTTCGAACCGGCCTTGAACCTGAGGTATTTTCTCCACTCCTGTCTGATAGGGATGTGTAGGTAAGCCTCCTTTAAATCTAATGTCACCATCCATGCATTTTTGCTCAACATTGGCAGGAGCTGCTGCAGAGTAAGCATCTTGAACTTTGGTATCTCCAGGAAAGTATTTAAAACTGACAGATCCAGGATAGGTCTCCATGAATTTTCTTTTCTGGGAACTACAAAGAGCCTTGAGTAAAAGCCTTGCCCCATCTCTGATTGTGGAACCAGTTCTATGGCCCTCATAGCCATGAGGGAATCCACCTGGTTTAATGCCTCTGCCCATTGGTGTTTTAGTAGGTCTGGCCATCCGTTTGGTCTTGGCAAGGTATGAAAGTGGAATTTGTAACCTTTTGAAACTACATCCAGAACCCACTTGTTTTGGGTTATGTAAGTCCAATTTTGTTGAAAAAGAGAGTTTTCCCCCTAGAGGGACTTCCAGGAGAGAAGTTCCTGGAGCCATGCAGGGGGAGTCATTGAGCCTGTTTTCTATAAGATTGAGGTCTGTCCTCTCCACCCCTGGGGGTGGAAGCACTCCACTGTCTAGGTCTGTAAGAGGTCTGTGCTTGGGCCCTCCCTCTGGAGCGCCTATATCTACCACTCTGAGGCCTGTCTGAGCTGGGAAAAGACCAATTTTTAGTTGGCCAATTTCTGCTAAATCTAGGGGGCTAAACTTGTAAAAAATCCATAAACGTTTGCATGGATTTCGCCTTATCCTCCCTTTTCTTTATCACCTCTTCAGCCTTAGACCCAAACATAAAAATTATGCTGAACAGGAGCATCCAGTAACTTTGTTTTCACTTGATCAGGTAAATTTTGTTCCTTTAACCAAGCATGCCTTCTAATGACTGTGCCAGTGGCAGCCACCCTGCATGAAGCCTCCAAGGCATCAAAACCACAGTGTAAACCATGCTTCCCCACTTGCTCAGTAGCATGCATCAAATCGTGTAATTCCTTATTATCTGCACATGCAGAAATGGTACTTAGCTTTTGTTTCATAATAGACAGCAGGAATTGCTGATATTTTAGCATATGAAATTGGCAATTTAAAGACCTGATAGATAAAGTAGCAGATGTGTACACATTTTTGCCCCATCTCTCCAAAGCTCTGGAATCCTTATCTGTTGGAATAGGGTTTTTAGCAGAGGCGGCCTTAACACCCTTAGGACCCTGAGAAATGGTTTCTGGATCAGCAGCAAGATTTTTGTAAAGGAACTAGTGGGAGTCAGGGACCCTGTAATATCTGTCGGGGCTGGAGGAAAAGAGTCAGGAGTTAAATTAGCCTCAGAAAAGGCATCATCCACAATATCCAAAATAGGAGGAATAGCCAGGGGTCTATGTTGGGGAAGAAGAAGGAAATCCCTAAGCCTTCTCTTAGATTCAGAGTACTCCTGTCCTTTCCAGTGAAAATGTTCCCTCATGTCATGTAAAGTTTCCCCAAAAGAAAAATCCTCAGGGGGAGAAGCTGATGAAATGGATTCCTCAGCATCAGAATCCTCATAAGGAGGGAAAGTATATTCCTGTTCAGAGGAAGACACTGAAGAAATAGATGTCTGATCAGAGGATTCAAGATCCAATTCTTGCCTTGGCCTTTTGTCTGGAGAGGGATATGAACCCCTAATCATGGTTAGTAAGTCCTCCGCCATTTTAAGCAGCTGTTTCTGAGATTTGGGTCCCGAATCAGAAGAGGCCTGGGCTGGTGATTTGATTTAGAAGGAGTCTTTGCCTTTGCCTTTATCAGAAGCTGTGTAGGCCTGAAAACCCCCTCGGAAGCCGGTACCTGCACAGCGACTCCGGACCCATCCGAGGGAGCATTGTCCGAAGGTCCTGCAGCTGGAGTACTCAAAGGCCTAGTTGGCTCTTCGTGGGAGTCTGTTTCGGCAATCGGTTCTGAAATGGCCGATGACAGGGGCTGCGAAAGCGCCTCACTGACGGCCGAACCTGGAGCTGGCTCTGCTTGTAAACCGTCATCTGATTTGGACCTCGGAGGCCTGTCCTTATCCTTGCATCATTTGTGAACTCCGGTAGTCGGAAGCGTGTCCGACAACATTTTATAATTAAATTGCCTGCCAAAGTAGTGAAAAGCAAAATCGTACCTCTGCTTAATCGTACGTTGGTTAAATCTAGCACAAAACTGACAACTAGCTACATCGTGGTCAGGGCCTAAACAAGGAATATAGTAAGAGTGGAAATCCTTATGAGGTATTTGCTTCCAACAAGAAATACAATTATTAACTTTTTCTGACATCGGACTGGAGCAAGAAAAAAGTTTCCCCAACGGGGTACTTAGCTTTGAGAAGAAGAAGTAAGTCTTCGGACTGAAGTATGAAAAAAATATCAGGAGTCAGACGACCGGCACTTGCGAACAGCTTCCACCACACGGCAAACAAGACTGGAGAACATGGCGTCAGCTGGCAGCTTTGTACTCTTGGTGCTCTGACGTCAGGGAGCATGACTGAACAGCCGACGCCGGACCCAGACTTTGGGATTCTGGCCGACCAAGGGCTGCTTGCCGGCAGGAAGATCCCTACAGTGATGACTGCAACAGTGAAACACGATGAACATCATAACAGATATGAGTCAAACATATTTACAAAGCCCCCTAGTAGGTACTCACAATATAGACAGTGTGTAATAGTATACAAAAACAACAGGTTGCAGCAAGTTATTATGAACAAGAGATGCGTACAATATTAATTTAAATAAGGGATTGAATAAGTAGTGATTAATCAGGGTTAGTACAGGGACAAAGCCAGTGCTCTTTAAAATACTGTTTGAGGCCTTTTTTTGAAGAGACTTAAAGAAGGATCGAGGGTAAGGTTAGATGGAAGTGAATTCCAAGTTTTACCAATGACGTTAGCAAACAGGGAGTTGCCGGCTGAGTTAATAGCTTTGTGGGTTTGGACCAACAGTTTATTGGATGATCGTAGTTGCCTTGAATTACTGTATACCTTTATGATATTTTTGAGTGCCGGAGTATTTTCAGGGTGGTACAGAATTTTGTGTGCTATGATAAGCTGATTGAACAGAAGTAGGCTAGGCAGTTCTACCACCTGAAAAGACTGAGGTTTTGACAGTGATGTGTCCTATATGTTGAGTTTATGGCAAATCTGGCAATATGGTTGTAACAGTGAGAAAGCTTACTAAATTCAGTTTTGCTCAAATTGGAGAGTATGGGGGAGGCATATAAAAGGGTAGAGAGTTGGTTTTACCTTCGCTTTCATCTTTACATCTCATGGCTCTGAATATTATTTTCTCTTCCATCCCGGTTCTGACACCATGTTGCTTTCGTCTTAGGACATGAATAAATGAATCTTTGTGGGTTCTGTTCAAGCAGCTTTATTTTATAAAATCACATATAGAGGCTTACTAACTATAACTTAAGTAACGTATATACAAACTAACAACTGCGATCATGCATGCTCACTCTCTGGCTGCTTCTACAAAATGGCACTAGGGATTACACATGTCTGTAATTTATATGTGCACACACAGCCTCACATGCTTCTTAAAGACATAGCACACACACATTGCACTCTGATCTACACAATCCATTATTTATTTATTTTATTATTTATTCCAGTTTGATGACTGGGAAGGTCCACTGGGCTCGGGGAGCCTGTTTTCAGTGGAGGCCCAGGGAGAAAAGCTCCAACAATACATAGCTACATGAATAATTACTAAGAAACTTTGCATTACTGACAAATGAACAAGTAGCATTCATAAAGAAACCAACAATTACAATTTTGTTTAGGTGTAAAAGACAGGCAAATGGCCTTGAGGCTAAATTTTACAGTATAGTTATTTATACATAATACAAATGAGTAAGGTTAGCTAGGTGAGAGTTCAACCAGGAGTAAAAGTGGAGGAGACTTTGAGAGGTATAGGGTGAAGAGTACAGTTGCATTTCCTGTTTGAGTAAAGGTGAGAATGAAGAAGAGTTTTAAAGTTTTCAAGGTTATCACAGGTCCTAAGAATGGAGGGAAGAGCATTCCATTTTTTGGCTAAGGTGAAGGAAAGCAGAAGTTGACCAGCTGGCGCTTGTGTTTGTGGATGGTGATTAGGTTTTGGTGGGTAGATCTAAGAGTTCTATGGGGAGTATATGGTTGGAGGATATTGGATAGTGCAGGGCACTTGGTAGGTTGGAATAGTAGTCTATAGGCAGTTGTGATTTGGAGAAAGTCAAGTTGGTTATGGAGTTCAAGCCAGTTTAATGAGTGAAGGGAGGAACAGTGATGAGAGGAAGATTTGGCTTTGTAGCAAATCTGGAGATTTTATTGTAACATACTTCTAGTTTGGAGGATAGTGAAGAGGATAAATTAGTAAGCAGAGGGGCACCATACAGTAGAGAGGGAAGGAGATAATTAGTGCCGAGAGTTAGTCTGGTAGTAGGAGAGAGGAAGTGGTTGTTTCTATAAAGTAGGCTGAGTTTTATGTGGGTTTTCTTTATGTTTAGCTGGATGTGAGTATTAAATTTTAGGTGTTCATCAATGGTTACATCAAGAAGGTCGGCGGAGGGAACGACCTCTAAAATGGAGTTGTTATAGCTGGTTATTTAGAATGAGTTTTCATCAACATGGGATGACTCAGAAGGAGAGAACAAAGGATTTTAGTTTTGTTAGCATTTAATGAGAGGTGATTTTGGAGCATCCAGTTTTCAGTAGTTGAGAAGGCTGTTTGCGTCAGTAGTTGGAGATCTGTTAAGTTGGAGGTACAGCAGATCAAAGTAGAATCGTCAGCATATTGAACAATTTTAGTATTGGGTATGGCCTTGTAAAAGTCGTTAATAAAGATGTTGAATAGAACTGGGCCAAGTATGGATCCTTGGGGTACTCTAGTGGGGGTAGGATGGAAGGTGGAGGTACCCTGGCCCCATTTGACAGCCTGGGACCTGTCAGAAAGATAACTGGAGAACCAGGAGAGAGTTTTTTGGGAGAGATTGAGATTAGACAGATGATTTAGAAGGTGAGTGTGGGAGATGGTATCAAAAGCTTTAGATAAGTCCAGCAGAACTGAGGATTATAAATTACTGGAGTCACGGGCTAAATTGACAGTATGTAAGAAGGAGAGAAGGGCGGTGTTGGTACTATGTCCTGGGCAGAAGCCGTGTTGGGTAGGAGAGAGTAGCTGGTATTTGGTAAAGAATGGCAAGAGCTGAAGGTGGATGCATTTTTCAAGGAGTTTAGAGAGAGGGGAAAGGATGGCTATGGGGTGAAAATTAGATACGTTACAGTTTTTGCCACCCTTGTGTAGTGGAAGAATATATGCAGAGCGCCATAGTTTGGGTACATAGGATTCAAGTAGGGATCTCTTGATCAGGATGGTAATAGGGAGAACAATACCATCAGAGGCTATTTTTAAGAAGGAGGAGGGAATGTTGTCAGGGGTATTGGAGCAAGGCTTTAGTTTAGAGTGTAGTTTCTTTATTTGGTAGGTGGAGATGGGTTTGAGTTCAAAAGTGGTGGGGGATGTTTGGTTGGAGTGGGTTTGAGGGTTGTTGTTGGTAAAGGTCTTGGTTAGCTCAGCAATAGAAGTGGTGAAGAAGGTGTTGAATAGTGAGGCAATTTCAAGGTCAGATTTGCTGGTGTTGGGACAGGGATTGTTTTTAGTACCTGGTCTAAGGAAAGAGTTGATAGAATTCCAAAATCGTTTGTGTTTTTTTTGCATGAATTGTTTGCATTTTTATGTAGTAAGACTTTTTATCTTTGATAACTTGTTTTTTGCAAGGTTTCTTAATTGTTTGTATTTAAGTAAGATGTCTGGTTGTTTAGTTTGGAGGTATGTTTTCCAGGTTTTATCTCTTTGTAGCATAATCTTTTTGGTGTCTTTGGTAAGCCACGGGGTGGTCTTAGTTTTTACTCTTTTTGTTCTTACTGGAGCTACTAAGGAGTTAAGGACATTTAAGAAAGTTGAATTGAAAAAGTCAACTGCTGAGTCTAATGGAAGAGTTTTCAGGGGGTTCCAATTGGTATTCCTGAATGAATCAGAGAAAGTAGTAGGATTAAAGTTAGAGAGGTTCCGAGTGTGGATAAACTGGTGGGAGTGTGGGGGGGGGGTGAGGGAAGCTCGATGGGTGAAGGCAGGGATGTGGTCTCCTAATGGGTCTGGTATGACACCAGATTGTATCACTTTATTGGGATGAGATACTAGGATCCAGTCTAGTATGGAGCCTGGGGGTGGGTTGATTTTGTTGGGTCTAGTGATGGTGTTAGTAAGTTGAGTGTAGTTAAATAGATTGATTGACATTAGGGTTGTTGATTTTGTTCCAGTCTATATTTACATCACCGAATATGTAAGTTTCCAGTTTAATATTTGAGGAGGCCCAGGACAGGATGTCTTCCAGGGTGTTGTTGTTGTTACCTGGAGGAATATAGAGGGAAATGAAGCAGATGCTTTTATGATTGTTAATTTTTAGAAGGCCTGCTACAAGTTCAGCATTATTGAAAGAAGGGATGGGATTAGGATATGAAGTAAAGGACAGCTGGTTGGAGTAGACTAGTGTGACACCGCCACCTTGAGTACTTATGCAGTCAGATCGAAGTGATTGAAATCCAGGGGGAAAGAATTCAAAGTCACTTATGTGAGGTTTTAGCCAGGTTTCAAAAATGGCTACAATGTCAGGTGAGTTGTGAGTGAGCCAGGCATGAAAGTTTTATTTTTTAGGCTTTGGGCGGTGATGGTGAGGAATGTGAGGTATTTATTGGTGGAATTATTGTGGGAGCTAGTGTGGTTAGTAGGAGAGAAGTTTGGTCCTGGATTAGGGTGAATGTCACCAGCTAAGCAGAAGTAAGTGAGATAAGGAATACGTTGTTTTGGTTTGTACTTAGTTAGAAGTGTTTGGTAATGAAAAGATCTGGGTTTGTAGTATTTAGTAGTGATTGGGAGAAGTTTTACTTTGAAGAGGAGGGAAGGGTGGGAGGGAACTAAAGAGGCTGAGATGTTGTGGATGTGTATTGTGTGGGGGAGGTGGGGAGGCAGAGGTGGAGGGTGTAGATGGAAGTGAGTATATGAGGTGGCATGGTATAGAGGAAGTAGAAGAAGGATGAGGATGGATGTGGAAATAAAGGTGTTAGGAGTAGGAGAGTGCATGATAGGTGGGGCCTGTTGGATGTAATAGAGAGGAGGTTAAGGGACTTAGGAGGGAAGGGGTGAGGTAGTGAGAGGCAGGTGGGGTGGAGGGAAAGTGTTGAGGATTGGTTGGTGGAGATAGAAAGGGATGTTAGGAGGAGAAGAACTGCGGGTGGGTGGGATTTGGGGGTAGGGTAGGGGAGTGGAGTGAGCCCGCAGGGCGAACAGAGCGGGTCAGAAACAAGGAAATGGAACAGCAAGTCAGTGAGGAACAATCAGTGAGGTGAGTAGTAAGCACAGAGCAGCAAGGCTCAGGAGTAAGGTGCAGTTCTGCTAAGAGAGACTGAGGGGGAGAAGGGAGGCTACAGAAGGTAGGGCAGGGCAATAGAGCAAGTAGGACAGACAAATATCCAGTAGCTTGATTTACTTTACAATAAAGTATTTAAAAGTAGATTAATGCTGCCATCTAGTGGACAGATCAGTTAACAGCAGCTAATGGATGTCAACAGTCAGGAAATTCAGAAAATCTCAAGGCAGGATACACCAGGGAATGATATACATGCGGCAGGACAAAACTTTGTTTCTTTTGAGTGTTAGTACAGGTTCTGCTCAGGGGACCAGTACAGCGTTCACTTTAGATAGATGTTAACAGTCAGGAAATTTAGGATTCAGATACTGGTACAGTTGTTCATTGCCACTCAAAAGTTGTACATATCTTACATGAACAATACCATTAAATACTGCTTATCCAAATTTGGTCAATAGACAACAACAATTCACAGACAAAAAAATGAAATGCCATTAATATTTTAGTCCCAAACTCAGACCAGTCTTTTCAGCTCGTCGTCTTAGTATCTTCAGCCGTTGAATTCAAATTTGGTTCATCCAACAGGTGACCATTTTGACAAAGCTATTATGAATCCCTCCAAGTCTTGAGCGCAGACAATTGTCATAGTCATCAAGTAAATGATCAAGGATAACAAGACATACAAATAATCTGTTTAGCACTAGTTATTAGAAATGCCTAAGCATAAAAAACTATATTAAAATCACCATGCCTCTACAGTAAAACACAATAATATGTCCTAAGTAGTTATAAATAGCGAAAGCTAATTTTGTGATTTTAATATAGTGTTTTGTGTTTAGGCATTTCTAATAACATAGAACCAAATCCATAGGGTGGGTCCATGCAGCCAAGATAATACTAAAAACATCCAAACAAAGATTCCCATAGTATGAAGGACTAAAACCAAAAATAAAACACTTTCATGTAGTAATGAAAACTGTAAAAATCTTACAAAGAACTTACTAGTAACAGTCAAGCGTTTTTGTCCTCAGTATAGGACTTCATCAGAACAGTTGAAAATATAAAAGTGCTAGTATAAATACTGAAAGGAAGTCATGTGCAAAGGTCAAAGTTGAAATAAAATTTGTGTTTCTGGTTTGAAAGCACATGGTTAAAACATACATTAGTATAAAATGCTTGCTAAAAAATCTACAAAGTCCTAGATTGTACACCAAATGATAAACATTAAAGTGCTGGTATGAATACCAAAAAGAAGTCATGTGCAAAGATCAAAACTGATAAAATAAAATGTGTGTTTCTGTTTTCAAAACACATGGTTAAAACATGTATTAATATAAAATGCTTGCTAAAGATCTATAGATCTTAGACTGTACACAAAAATGATTTTGTAATTATAGTTTTGCTGTCCTTAGTTTGAAAACTGGTAAAATAGAAACTGGTAAAATATCATGTTATATCATTTCAACTGTAATATAATTTTGTAATATTATCATGGTTGACATGTCCTGTTTTATGACTGCTTCGTATTATAGAGTTGCATATTGTGTTCTGATATCACTATATGTTTAAAACATAAATATATGTTTTCATTTATTAATATTAATGAGCCTGTTTGCCCTATTGGCTCATGGTTTATATTTAAATTGATGAGTAATAGGAACTTGTCCTACACTGAAGAAGGCATTTTTGCCGAAACTAGTCGGTTATGGTACAAATAAATAAATGGAATTGAACTCCGTTCTGCCTTGCTGGTCTATTTGGTGGATCTGATATAAAATAGAAATGTTCTCATTAAGACTCGGGTAGCAGGATGCATTTATTTTAGTTGCCAGAAAAGTTCTCTGTACTCAGTTTATGTTTCTAAGAACCACCTCTACTGTTAAAGGGAATGATTTCCAATATCCCAAATAAAAACTTGGAAAAATTGGTTGCCATTTAACAGCCGAGGTGGTTCTTGGGAAACCAAAATTGAGTACAGAGAACTATGCTGACAATTAAAACTAATTAATTTTATTTATTTATTTATTTTATTTTACATTTGTTGACCAGGCTAGCCCAACTGGATATATGTCCATTTTCAGCAGAGGCCCGGGGAGAAAAGCTCCACTAACAGTTACTAGAAATATACAGTACATGTTTAAGTTTAGGCAATCCAAGTTATTTAGATGATAGCTAAACATCAATTAATTAAGAAAAGTTTTACAAGACAAAGGTGAAAAATATGTACAAGAGGTATAGACAAATACATACTATACTATAGAGAGCTTGCTAAGCAAGGACAAACTCTATAGTACCTTCTATGATACTCTAAGCTAGTACCAAACTTTGTTAGCTGATAGCTAATACATTCAGAGGTTAATAAGAAGGAGTGCAAAGCATAACAGTAGTGAGATAAGTTTAGAATAAGTATGAAGGAAGGAGGTGATTAATCTGGGTTGGTGCATGGACATAGCCAGTTATTTTTAAGGTATTCTTTGAGTTGCTTCTTGAAGAGTGGCATAGAGGAAAGAGATGGGAGTTCTCTTGGGAGCAGGTTCCAAGTTTTCCCCACAGTTTTGGAGAACAGAGTCCCCAGCCTTATTGTAGGAGTTGTGTATTGATGCTAGCAGTTTATTTGCTGAGCATAGGGTAGATAGATTTAAGTAGGGGGAAACCAGGCTAGTGAGTATAGGTGTGTTACTAGGATGATAGAGTATCTTGTGTGTGATAGTAAGTTGGTAAAAGAAAAGTTGATTATGGAGTTCCAGCCAACCCAATTGTTTTAGATTGTGACAATGGTGGGTTCTAAATGGGGAACTTGTGGCAAATCTGGCAATGTTGTTGTAAGAGGTTGTAAGTTTGTTGAGGTTGCTTTTGGAAAGACTGGTATAAATGGGAGAGGCATAGAGGAGGGTAGAGATAAGATGGGTGTGGGCAATAGTAGTTCTAGCTGTAGGAGTAAGTAAGGATTTAATCCTATAAAGGGGAGCCTAGCTTTCTGTTCACTGATTTTATTGTGTTGTTGATGTGTGTCAAAGGTTAAATTGTTATCAATTGTTTCTCCTAGGAGTTTGGTAGTTGGGTCAGGAGATATAGCAGTGACATCACTGGATAACACTGTGAAGTCTATTTGTGTGGACTTTTTTGTAGGATTAAAGAGCAATCATTTGTTTTTTTTGTGGTTCAGGAGTAGGCAACGCTGTAGGAACCAGTCTTCCACATTGTTGAGTACCTTTTGGGTGAGGGATTGGCGTTCTGATAATGAAGTAGCAGAGCATATTAATGTTGAATCATCTGCATATTTATGCAGGTAGCTTGAGGAATCATTAAGTTAAGGTCATTAATAAAAATTGAGAATAGGAGGGGGCCCAAAATAGAGCCCTGAGGGACACCTAGGGTAACAGAAAGATGTCTGGATAGTGTATTATCCCACAGCACAGCTTGTTGATGGTTCTCTAGGTAGGAATAGAACCATTTTAGTGCAAGTGTATCAAGAGAGAGAGATTTAAGTAGATGAATAAGAAGCTGATGGTTAACCATATCGAAAGCCTTTGAGAGGTCAATAAAAAGTGCGGAAGATAGAGTGTTGTTAATGCGATTTTTGTTGATGCAGTCAAAAAAGGATAAAAGGGCAGAGGTGGTACTATGGAATGGCCTAAATCCATGCTGACAGCTAGCTAGTAAATTATTTTGGAGAATTTGGTTGAGTAGTTGTCAGTGGATACATTTTTCCATTATATTTGCTAAGGGAGCGAGTAAAGCTATTGGTCGAAAGACATAAAGGTCAGTGGAGTTCCCACCCTTATGTAAAGGGATAATATGGGAGATTTTCCAGATAGATGGGATAGTTCCTTCAGAAATTGTCCTATTTATTAGGATGGAAATGGGATAGGCTACAACTTTGGCTGCTTTTTGCAAGTATTCGGCTGGTATGAGATCGGCTGAAGGGGTGCATGGCTTTAGTTTTAGGAGAAGGGTTCTAATGAGGGATGTAGGAACTGATTGTAGGTGGAATGATGGTAGTAAGCTAGTTAAGGTGGATGACAAACTTGGTCTAACAGGGGGTAGAGAATTTGCTAGTGATTGGATAGCCTCAGTAACGAAGGTATTAAAGGCATTGGCAATATACTTAGGATTGTTACTGGTGGTGTCTGATGGGGTAAACAGATTATTTGTATGTCTTTTACTCAAAGGATTATTTAAAACATTTTTATGTTTAGAAATTTATTTAACAATTAATAGAATGCATATGTCTTTAATATATTATATTACTGTTGTGTGGGTAATGCTGCTTAATTTAATGAGATGGGTGGAGTTAATTGTTATAAAAGGAAAGAAGTGATATGTGGAGGCATTCTAATGAAGTCCCATTGATTGGGATGAAAGCGCTACTTTTTATGAATGTTTAGTGTCATTAAATATTAGTTTAATAAAACAAAGTAACTTGAGTTCTCCCAGTGGCTTGTTTTATTGGATTGGATTTCTGGTTTTGTTTTACCTGGAAAAATTTGGATCTATGTATCTATTCAGAGTCATGGCAACCAACCAATTTAGCTTTCACCAGGGAGACTTAAAGATTTCTTTATAAGCAAGTAAAACTTATTTACAGAGAATAAGAATACTTTCTAACACTGAAGAATACGATATATTACAGAAATACTATTAATAAATGTTAACAGTACAATGACTGAACTACAGATTTATGCTTCCTAAAAATATTTAATAACCACTCAAGGATTTTATAGCTTCCTTACATCTGTTGCATTGTGCTACTATACTGTTATGGCTTTATACACTGTCCCAAGATTGTGTCATGTCCCAAACAGGTTCCATGTAATCAGCATACCTATTAAGATATTAAGAGAAACAACAGAAGTTAAAACAATAAAATAACCAATGGCCTGCATTCTCCTATCACTTGCTAGGAATCTATTATAAGTAGCCCAGTTACTCTCAAAATGTTGATGTACCCACTGAATCTTCAAGGAACCCTGTTCCGATTTTCATCACTCTCTGTGTGAAATACTTTCCTTCACAGTAACCTATTCCGTTTTCTTTTTACACACATCATTTTCTGAAAGATGCTTCCTACCCGCATGGGCTTTATGGCGTCCCCTGTGATTTAGTTGTTGAATGTCTCTTGCATGCCACACTCCTTTCTTTCTTTCCTCCACAGTACACAGATTACACTTATGTATTCTATCTTCATATGCATTATTAAGTAAAACCTGTACCACTGCAATTGCTCCATTCTTAAAGCCTTCATTCAAAATGCATCTTTGGTAGACTGGATTTTTTACATACTTCATTATGTATACCGGCCCATATTGATTACTGACCTCCCTTTATTAATTAAGGTTACAATTTATGTCACTTCAGTAGTACAAGCCAGGTCACAGTTCAGTTACATAAACAAAATCAGTTTCTGTTTTATCTCCATGCCTTTAACATCCATACCGTGTGATGGTTAATAGGTCAGTTTAATCAGATAAAATCTCTGAAAATGGGCAACTGCTTACAGTCAGTGTCATCGGTTTAGCAAATATCAACTAAACAAATAACAAGGGAAGTAAATACTGTGAGAAGAAATAGCCAGGGAATTGTTATGGCTAGGTTGTATAGGCCCTAGGGCCGATAGCCGAGTACCAACCTATGAACCTATGAAACAGCATTATTGTGAAAACACATTGTATGATAAAAGAGGCATTTTGGGCAGTACAGCACAGGTTTAAAGTTGTGAACTGTTAACAAGCTTCGTATTCTGTGATTCAGAACAAGTCACTTTCTATACCATTACTGTCAGGTCACCCCCTTGGGTCTAGTATAAGTCCTGCAACATGTAACTCAAACGATGCATACCTGAATGACAATTCACTAATATACAAACATGTCTAGGAGTGTGTTAAGTTATGAGACTATAACGACAAATACTTCTTTTCATCTAAGTCAAAGAATATGCCCATTAATACATGCTATATTATGATCAATTACTACCCGATTTAAAAACATGTCTAAGTGGGTGTTATTAAAGTTCTTTTAAACATGGAGAAAGGAGGTAATTAAATGCAAATAGTAATAGTACAATCCTTTAGTGTTTTGTCACCACATTGCACTGCTGTTAAACTACTGTCTTGTTCCATTATGCAGAACTCAACGGATTTTTATTGTTTTTTTCTCCTCCATTCATTGTTCTTATTATGTTAAAAAAAGTCAGGGAGAGAGCTCTATGAGTGGCCTGAAGAACAGAAGTCAGTGAGTCTACAAGAGAAACACAGAGAATATGAAAATGTTGTCATGGTTACTAGCAGCAAGAGCAGTGATCCTTGTCACGCAGATGCACTGAAAAAAATATCTTCTCCTTATAACTTTTGTTTTATTTTGCTTTCAGAGGTTTGTGATATCTGATTATATTAAAGTAAAAAAAGTAATACTGGCTCACAGTGCAAGCACAGAAAAATAGGAACACATTTTTTCAGGTTCACATCAGGGACAGAAGGCAGTTGAAAGGCTTGTTTAAATACAGAGCTGCACTTTCGATTATTGTAGTGTACTTTTACACATGGAATGACACCGCCATGTCACAGATTTCAAATGTAATTCACCTTTTTAAAATATGGTTTCAATTTCAATTTTTTTTTTCAAAGCAATCCCTACTTTAAAAGGTTGGAAGCAGGTGAGGATACATGAATGATGGTGGGCAATTGGGGGTGAAACATATCAACAGCGGGGGAGTTTATGTGAGGGCACAAACAATGAAGCCAAAGATTTCTGACATAATATAATATAAAAAAAAATAAAATAAATGAAAGGATGAGCAATTCATTTTCAGCATTTCATCCATTATGGATACAAAAGAGTTTAATGGCTGTGGCACGGGTTATGAAACTCAGGATCTTCCTAAGAGTTCTAGATGTGAATCTTATCACCTTCTTGTTTCCATGTTGTGCAACTATGAAAAGTCACTCACCACTTTGTGTTAACAGTTGTGTATGAAAAAAGCATATTCTACACTGACGTACCCTGTCTGGTTTAAAAAAATGGATAAAAATAATCGCACAAATAACATTAAGCGCATACTAAATCATTGCTGGACACTACGTTTCTAAGATGTCTATCGGAATACTTTGAGAACTTGGGTCAGATGTGGCTGTGCTGATTTTATGCACAGGTAGGACAGCACCCTGTTTTCTGCTTTAAAATGATAAGCAAGGTGCAAGCTAAGCTATTTGCCAACTTTAATATTAACATACTTTCCTGGGCCATACTTCAACATGACAATTTAAATGGTTCATTCTCTTATATTGTCATAGAAACTAAAATAAACAGGTCAACCAAGCAAATAAAAATTACTGCCATCCATGGCTTTCCAGATTACATAATGGAAATAATTTAGGACTGCAGGCCAAATAATATTTTTGCCTAGCTTTGCATATGTAGAATAGGGTAGAATGGAGTTAGAGAGAGAGGTAATATCTTAACCCCTTTACTACTGTCTATTTTCCAATAGTTGTGCTCCTAATATTTACTGTTTTGGGTGCCAGACCTGTATGTGAAAGACTAGCGATTATCACTTACTTGTGCATTAATGTCTGTCTAGCCATCTTTTTCAACTTGAGGGTATGATACTGGAATTGGTATATATAAGTAGTAGGGATAGGGCCCCACAATGGGAGGTGCAGGGGTTTACCCCATGCAAAAATGCTTTGGTAAAATACTTTTTTACTCTGACTTTTCCCTCTGAATGCTCTTAACAGTTTGGATGTTTCACTCATTTGTAACCATACTTCTCTGGGGCAATCACACATGAGCCTTGGACTTGTCAGGGAGCCACATGTTTCTGTCTCTTTTGCTTTGTGTCTGTGAAGAGCTATATCTTCTAAGTGGCTTGACATATTCTAATCTAATTTTAAAGGGACAGTTAACTACAAAATATTATTAGCTTGTGCTTCTTGTTTCTTTTTGAATATCATCATATGTCATACTATCAAACAACAGTGAAAATCTCCCTTTTATAGAGAAATCTGCTATCTTTTCATATATTATAATAACACAATAAATTAATGTTTTGATGTGATTTTCATTTCATTTATTGTCTAATTACTTGCTTAATCCAGTTCATAGGTTCATAGGTTCATACTAGGCTATCTGCCCGAGGGCATTTACAAGCCTAGCCCATAGTTTTGTGGCTTACGCCACCCCTTTAGTATGGGGAACTATACCCATTATTTTGCTGTGCCTCTGTTGATTGTCATATGGATACAAAATGGAGTACAAAAGCCTGTCCCAGCACTCACTGAACACGACAGGTTTCATTTTTATTTTTTAACCTGAAAAAACAAACAAACAAACAACAAACATCCACACTTTTGCTTTGTAATATCAATATTTTGGAACTTCTGCAGTTGGTCAGTTTCTAATGGCAAGACTTATCTTACTTTGACATGGCACACCAATGGCTATATCTCTATAATGCATTTTACAAGTTCTTACAACACATGCCTAGACAATCAACTATACATACTAAACACTGGCTGCAGTAACAGTATAATACATAGTGGTACCAAAACATTTTGATTGCATGAATATCAGTCTGCACATTCCAGAACTGGACTTTTTATTTATTTTTTTGCTGCAACATTTAAAATGCCAGAAACTATCACTTTTTGAGAAATAAATATTACTTCTTTCTCTGGTTTTGTACCAGTTCTGTAAAGATATGATTCTAATATTCACTGAGTTAATCAGCCAGAACACATTCTTGTGAAGTAAACAGAACAACCCTGAGTAGCCTACTGGCTGAGTAGGTTTACTGGTGACCCTAATGGTAGAAGACTTCTAATCTAAAAGAGTTTGAAACTTACCACAAAAATATGTGGAAACTATGACTGTGACAATCTGCTGTTGAATACACTTAGTCAGTGAGTGCAGGTGTAAATGTGTGCACACACCTTCATTTCATGTTATGGCTATCATTTCATATGTTTCTATATGGATTCATGATATGTCATCAGCTGCTTAAATGTTGAGATGGTGAACGTAAAAAAAAAAAATAAATAAAACATAATTTTAGACATAAAATCATTGTTAAAATATGAATGTATGCTATTTTGTTCAACTTAATAATGTTCAGTTGTGTTTATGCAGTGATGTTTCCTGCAGCTGTGACTATGTGACTGTGTTCTGGCTGGGAAACTCAGTGCAAACTATATAGTAACTCTGAGGGTGTACCACCTCAAAGTAAAAGATATATTGGCTTTCTAGCAAAACCAAGTATTCCTTTTACGTCAAGGCAGAGAAAAATAGTAGATGGTTATCCTTTATATGGCTGGCTGCCATTAATTCCCAAAGCCCATATCTCCGTTTCATTTCTTTAGCTATGTTTTCCATAGGGTGACTCAAGTTCATGTAGATACTATGTTTGCTCCAGTTGGGTGTTCTTCTTTTCCCCACATTTGTACAATGTTGCAGTTAGTATGTTTAACTAAGAAAGTGTAAGGGCAAATTCACTCAAATGTGAGGCAAGGGGTGTTCAGCCCAGCAAAAAGATGAAAGTTGTAGTTTGCAGTTTATAGGATAATGAATTTTATTCTTTTGGAATGATGAGTTGGGATTAAAGAAGTTGAGAAAAGAATCCTCTTAATGAATCCATCTAATTCATATATCTAATTAACAGAAGCGCAGGGCCAAAACACCAACAAATATGATTTTGTAATATATTTTTTCTGAAAGCATAGTACTAATGCCTAGGCCACTAGAAATGATGTATACAATTTCTCTGGTGTATATGTCACTAAAATTCATCAGAATTGTTGCACTGAAAATCTATTTAAATTTAATTTTGAAATTCATATACCTAGGACGATGAGACAATCAGTTACCAAGCTTCCATTTCCACATAGATGAAGTGAGATCCAAAAAGTTCTTCCATTTTCTATCCCAACCAGCCAGAGCAGCGATTGGCAAAGGAGTTCTCCCGTCTTAACTTGAATATGGGCTCCCAATTTATGCTTCTGCCACCAACAAAATTTAAACAGAGTAACAGTAATTAATAGCAGCATCATGTAATGAGCTATGAAACCTTTTGTGATGATGTGAGGTACTGCCAGCTATGCCAGGAGAAGTAGGGCAGTGGATATGTGAAGAATTATCTGTCATTTGTATATCAAACTGATTTGTACAGATACTTGTGCTGAAAATGTATTTGTAAAGCTACTTGTGTTAAAAATGTATCAACAGTGTGCCCTACTGGACAGAAAAATAAATATACATGTATTATTGTAACTGTTTAAATGTATATGTTTTAACAGAAGATACTGGAGGAGACAAGGTTAATCTCAATCCACCTAACTTTGAAAATAGTTTGAAATTAAATTACCTGGTGTAGGCCATAAAAATTGTATCTTACAGTTCTCAATGCAGCCAGAGACAAAAAGTCTGTACTAGGAAGCTTTCTGTATTTTCTTTGGAGTGAAGTAATTGCTAGAGGTTTGAAATTATTTTATGACTTCTAGGAGCTGCAACAGATCTTAACAAGGCTCTCTGTGTGTCTATTATTGACACATATATGTGCTAAATCCTGCCAGCTTCTAGCCAAGGTGGGTAGTATGGGAACCAGAAGTCAGACAACCAGATGTATGTGATGTCATTCTGTAATCTAGGACAAAAACGATGTTTAATACTAAATGAGACTGAAGTCTCATTGCAGTCTGTTTTTGAAACCTGACAGAGAAGGACCCCTCAGCTACGTAATCTTATCTTGCTCTAGTAAGTGACCAGGGAATAGTTAGTTTTTAGATCAGTCAGGAAAATATAGTGAGATTAGTTAAGTACTGTTTTTCTAGATCTGCTGAATCTATTCATTTGGGATATTTTAACATTTCCTTTGAATGAGACTCTGGTGTTTATTGTACATATATATTTAGTATTTTCATATTATTTTATTATTAAATATATTTAAAATGTTCATTGTGGCTAGTCCTTTAGAGAATATTTTAACCTTTGAGAGTACTTATATTTATTCGGTGACACTTCGGCCACTCCTGAAAGTCTTGCTGTTTTGTCAGCATTACCATTTGTATTATTAATTTCACTCAGTATAGTTGGGCACCCTTGCAAGAGCCTTAGAGTAGCTGGCTTTGCAGTGTCTAGTGGTGGTGCAACTACCTTATAGCCTGGGCAGAAGGGGGCACAGCTTGTCAATCTGTGCCAGCCTTTCCAAGGTGTGTGTGTGTGTGTGTGTGTGTGTGTGTGTGTGTGTGTGTGTGTGTGTGTGTGTATGTGTGAAAATCAAATCTCCAAGAGTGTGTGTCAGCTGCTTGGAGCAGGGGCATGAAGCACTAGTTTCACAGAGAGAGTGGTGGAGAACTTGGCTTGTACACTCGGCTGAGATCTCAACTATATAGCTGTGCCAGTAAGGAGTCTTACTGGAGACCTGAAGGGAGACAGACAGAGAAATCTAGACCCTGGACTGAATGTGTTCCCTGCATGCTCTTAAGGGAACTTGTACTTGATGCAGAGAATTGCATCTGAAAATACTGGTGGTAGTATCCATTTTTGTTCCAAGTGAACGTCCCTCTCCAGTGTCAGTGGTGAGGATTCAGGCTTCTTGATTACTGGCCCAGAGTGGGGACGTCACACCTTTTCCTGAGAGAAAAACTCCAGAAAAAGATTTACATAAAGAACATAGTAAATAGAGGTATAGAAGTTATGCATTTGTATAACTTCTGCTAAAAAAATGATTTACAAGTTGCATAGAATGTTGCACTGTATAACATAACATATGAAACACAAGGCAAATGGTATTTAATGCATTGTGATGACTCCATCTACATTTGGGTAGGGGAAGTTGTAACATATTTCTAGTGATGGAAAATGCCATGCATATAGAGAAATATTATCATATATAGTTCTGATGTCATGACAACACAATATAAACATGTGTGGTCATCTATAACTCATGGCGAGCAAAGCTCATATAAATTTCCCTTGCAGAAGACTATTACACTAGAATGCATGTGCAGATTTGAATTTCGTCTTCTACAGGTCCATTATCATACACTGAAAACTCACTTCACTGAAACCTAAATGGTTGAACCTATTTCACTGACAACTCATAACAGTAAAAACTTATAATGCTGAAAACTCATTTCACTGAAAAGTGTAGAAGTATACAGAATTGTGTAGAAAATATGCAACGGTGTAATTTCTTATCATAGAAGTTGTTAAGGAAGTGAGTCTAGCACAGCATGTGTGAATTGCTATGGTCATCATCATTTGTACCCCAAGATCTACAGATATCCATGTTTGGTATCAAGCACTGATTCAGTGTGTCTGGTGTTTTTTTTATTTTCTCTAAGGTTGTGTGATCATAGAGTTAACATATATGAGTAAGGGTGTGGGGGGTCAAACACCCCACATGGGGTGCAGGGGGGCTTGCCTTCCTGCAAAAGTATGTTTTTAGGATATATTTCTTGTGAAGAAGGTTTTCAGTGAAATGGGTTTGACTATTTGGGTTTCAGTGAAATGAGTTTTAAGTGTTATGACAGGGATATAAGACTTCTTAAATGGTCTTTCGTTGCTTATCAAAGTTTTCTGGAAATTGTTTCTGGTAATTCAGGCACATGCAATAAGTAGATTATCATTTTACCAGTGCATAAAACCCATCACTGAAGCTGGCATAGTACAGAATATTTTGGTGGTGGTATAATTCTAGTGACAGAAAATAATACTATTAGGGAGAAATTTATATGAATTTTAGTTCTGATGTATTTTCAAATGAATGTGAATATGTTCTGGGTAAGTACTTATCTCCAACCCTGACAAATGTTATATACATTTCCCTTACAATAAAGTAAACAAAGTCAGAATTTGCAGACTGCCATATGGACAATACCTATGCAAACTTACATTTACCACCTACACACATATATATATATATATATATATATATATATATATATATATATATATATATATATATATAGCAATATCTTAAATAGCCATTGATGTTTCTTAGCAAAAGTCACAGGAAATTATACTTGGCTACCCAGCTGTACTCTGCTGTTGATAGTTATGTCAGTGTTATGAATGTAAATACAGTGCAGTAATAGATAAATCTGTGCCATATTAGCCACATCAGTTCAACATTTATGGTGGTGGTATATACCTAGTGACAAAACATGTCACTTTTAAAGGTAAATGGCCCTCAACCTAGTGGATATGGTGATAATTTCCATCTCTTTGGAATGAATGGGTCCTAGGCCAATAAGGGGAGGCTTAATGGTCAGCAGGCACTGGGGCAAAAAACAACCAGAAAAAAAGAAATTACAATGAAATATAATTTTGGGGTTTACTATAGATTGTCCATAGTGATTTCTAATATAAAAGGTAGATCTTCATCTCCATTTTGAAATAATCCCTTATCAGTGCTATTTTGTTGTATTATTATAGTAAAAATAAATGCTTATATGTATCTGTACAGGAAAAAAAAATGAACAGAATAAAATGTTATGCACATGTACACATGTATGAAACCCCATCAACATACTTCTAACACACAGGATCAGTAGCTATAATTTAACTTATGTATATGTACATCCAAAAGTTCACAAAAACTATTTTAATATAGTCACAAACACACTGCTAAAAACACCCAAGCCAAACAAAAAATGCACCAAGAATACCTTTGTATTCTTGTCACAATTCAAAAACTCCAAAAAAAAAAAAAAAACAATTCAATTAGTCAAATACACAAATAAAAAAGTAAAACACAGCTGCTAAAACAAGCAATAATATACAGCACATATTAAGTGGAAGGCTGTACAGGAACACCTTCCTCCCTCAGCACTGTGCATCAGTTAATCAGATAAAACACAATAATTGATAGAATGCTTCAACAGTTTCCTTAAGGACATATTGAGATGCTATATCAACTAGAAGGCAAAGGTCATGGTTCAAGTTCAGGAATATAGCACTAAAGAAGTGCATACGTCAAGTAGGACTCAAATCTAAACTCTCTGGTTAATCATTCTGGCTGCTCTACCATTAAGCTATTGGAGCAGCTGAAAATGGGTCAATGTTCTGGAGCATCATCCTTCTCTCATACAAACATTGATACATCAAAGCAGACCACTGAGATCAGATGATGTGCATCAACAGGTAGAGGAACAAAATTGAAATCAAAATAAATTATTTTATTAGTTGATAGACAATTCAATGACTTTTGGATATATGTTAATAAATTTTCCTTATGTTGTAAATGTTACATTATGTTATACTTGGCCACTTAAAAAAACAAAAATAAGCCATCTACACTTCTCTGAAATGTAAATACGCAGTAGTTAATGTGACAAGTACCAATACTAGTAATCTAATTATGTACAATTTGATTTATATAGACTCTGTAAATCAAATTTCAGTGAGTAATACTACTGCATAAAGAAATTCAAAATATTGATATATTTTGTAGGAGGCAAGCCCTATGCATTCCCAATGTAGGGAACAACCTCCTACCCTTTACATATCAACTTCAGTGTCACACATTAGTTGGGAAAAGTGCTAAAACTGATATAGCTGAAAGTGGATATTAGCATTTGATGCTATAATCACTCACTGTAAGTGTTTTTCTTTACTTTTCTGTCTGCCATGCACACATTTTAAAGAATTCATTGGATTCCAAAATGTATAATTATACATTCCTTGCCATGTGTGAATACTTCTGCTCAGTAGGAATTAATATATGAAACATACAAAACAAAGATTTTTATTGCTGTCATAATGTATTCTGCATGAAGGCACAGTTCTTATGTCACAAACAGTGAAGCATCAGATGGAAGGACTAAGTCTCTATTCACTAGAATAAAATGTAGCAGTGTTTTAAAATGCTAAAATGTGTTCTTTTCCCTATATCCACAGTTCATTTCAGCTTATTCAATGGTGCTGTGGCGGCTGGACAATTTAGAAGAACCTACTAGAATAATTCATTAAACCTGACATGCTTTTAGCTCAGCAACATTTGTAGATAAGGTTGCCATGATTATTTTTACTTTAGTTTCTACGGGATATGATATGAACGCAATGCCTCTACATTTTGTCCTAATCATTGTACTTCTTAAAAAAAAGCAGTTTCCCAAATGGTATGCATACCTGCAATATCGAGTCCTGTCAATAAAAATTAGAGAACTTACAAGAAATATTTTTTTTTCAGGGAGGAGGAGCGCTTACCTCCTGTACCTATCACATCCTTGCAAACTATGTAATGAGTCACCTTATTTCAAAGATACGTGGAATACATATTTTTCTGGAAAACCACTTCACTGGTGTAGAGCATCTTAAGGGTTAGGGTTAGTGTTCTTTGTTATCATTAGTGTAACAGCTGCATTATAGTAGCACTCCATTAAGCCTGGGATCAACTTTACTTCATCTGCTTATGATATAATTGTTGTAACAAAAAATATACTCTTCTAACTGTGGCCAGTAAGTGAAATATATCCCTGCTTTGAAATAAACTACTGCACATTACAGGGATTTAGTACTACTATTGGTCTGTAAATGACAATTTCTTTCATAGTTATATATTTGATGCACTAAATATTCACAAGGTATTATTTCTGAAGAAATGATAATACAAATGAATGGGCAATAAATGTCTGATAGGTGACCACTTCTGTCAGCAATAAAATAACTCCGTTTGGCAGCAAAGTTACCCATGTATCATTTCATTGTTGCTTACATAACTCCCTTACAGAAAACTGACCTAGCTCTTAATTTAAGGATAAAAATGTTTCATAACTGATTAATATGAAATTAATTCATTAGGAAAATATAATAATAGAAAAAAGTGAAACAGAATCAGGGTGATAATGGAGAACACTGGACCACGTTTGTGCACTGATTAGAATGTTATGGCAGTGGGGTAATTTAACAGATGCTCTCTGCTGATGAAACATTCTAAACTTAATCAAAAAAGTGTTTTATGAAAAGTAGCATCAGACAAAATCCCATCAAGCAATCAAAAAAGTCACCATCTGAAGTCAATCATCTATCATCTTACTCAACCCCTGATGCTGCTATATCCTGAAAAAATGTTTTATTTTTTCTGGTAAACCACAGCAGATTACAGTCAGTCAGTCATTCAGAAACTACATGTTGATATAAAACCTATTGCTCTATTACTTTAACTTAAAGCGTCTCAATGTTGCCTCATATTTTTGCTCCTAATGCTGCCTCATATTTTTTTCAGTCTCCCTTGTAAATCATACTTTTATATTGATCATAAAATTGATCATAAAATGTAAGCCAGTGCAAAACCTGTTTTTCTATTAACTTTTAATAACCTTGATTTTGCCTCATGTTATTTGCCGTGTTCCTCATAAAATTTTGATTTTCAATTTTCAGGTAAATCACTGATGATTAGACTCAGTAAACAATGATAGAAATTGACATTTCATATTTATTAATATTCAGAACATGCATGTTGATGAAACCCTAATTGTTACTGTTCTACTAACTTTTTTAAGTGGATTAAAAAGAAAAACTTAATGAGTGCGTTATACAAGTATTTCTATACAGGCATCTGCATTCTTTTTTTTCTTTCTTAAATATATTTATTGAGTTTTCAAAATGAATATATTTCCCAAAACTTTGTAGTATATAAAACAATTTACACAGGTTAACAGCAATAATAAATCAACAAACTATAACATCAAAACAAACTATTTACAAGGGTATCTAAATTTATAAAGGTAATATACATTTTTTACATTCAAGGTTCATTTTATGTAGCATTACAGTTCTCTCTCTCTCTGCATTATTTTGATCACTTTCTGACATGAGTTGTAATAAGATGTGGCTCTTTCTGTTCTCATTCTAACTGTTCTCATTTCCTTTCATGGTACATTCAGTACAGTGCTTCTGTATTCTTTAAATGTGCGTGAAGTCTCACTTTTCCAGTTTGTAGTAATGGTTTTATGTACTATAGCTAGTAGTGTCCATAAGAGTGAAAACTTTGTTCTAGTAACACATTGGGGTATGGGAGCATTAAACATAATCAAAGTTAGACAACTGAAAATTATCATTAAAAACTATTTGCAAGAAATAATTAACCTTTTTCCAAAATGATTTAAGCAAATGACAATCATAAAACATGTGCAGCCAGTCTGCTCTTAAGTTCCTTTTAGATCTCCAACATACTATATTTTGTTTTAACATTAGTTCCATTTTATTTGGTGTTATATAAGACCTATGAATACATTTCCATGTGAAAGTCTCCATTGCAATGAAAGAGATGTTTGCTTTGGGGAGAGAAGTATTAGTTTTTGATCACTGTTATTTGGTCTTTGATTACTGATTGTTTTATAGTAGTCCCAAAAATAATTTCATTCTCTAGAAGTTTGATAAGTAGCCTTTTCCATGTGTTGTTAAGAAGATCATGTGCTCTAGAAGTTTAGGTACATTTTGTCTGATTGTTAATTGTCTTGTTTCTAATCTGTTTAAAATATATTGCCTTATATCCTATATACTTAACCATAGAATATTATCTAAATAAAAATTCTTATTTGTTCCATTGTTAAAACTTTCCCAGAATTTTGTAACTGACACGAGTAATTCAGTCCATGCTTACTAAGAGTCTTGATTGTGCCTATATCAAAAGTTTTAATGTTATTTTGTCTACATGCAATAGGATGTAACAAGAATGACCAGGCTTTTATGTTAGGATTCCATAAGGGTTTTATATCCCTTTAATATATTACTTATTAACTTGGAACTTATATTCTTGTGTTTTCTGCAAAATGTTCTCTCATCATCCAAAAAAAAATTATTACCATTAAAAAATTATTACCATTTCTGTATATTGTGATGGCAATGTAAGACCTGATTTTAGCCATATCCTTTCATACATGTTTCCATTTGGCAGAGTAAGCAGTTTTTACCCATAATGTTTTTATATTAGATAACAGTGCATATATTTACATATTGGGAAGACTAATTCTTCCAGCTTCCTAATCATTTAACTGATAATTCAAAGCTATTCTAAGTTTATTTGGATACCATAGAAAGTCTAGCATTGGTTTATTAAATTGTATGTAAGATTTAGAGGGAGGGATAGAGAAGGCTTGCATGAAGTATAATATTTTATGGGAAAATAACCATTTTAATTATATATAGCCTGTCTTCCATTGTAAAAAAGAATTTATTCCATTTCTGAATGAGTACTTTAATATTACTTAGGATATTAATGTACTTTATTGTTATTGTCTTATCTAGTTCATCTATTAATGTAAACCATAAGTATTTTATTTTATTGTCCACAGCTATATATTTAGAAAATTCCTTATCTACATATTTCTTACTGGAATTTATACCATTTTGTCTTATTTTAATTAAATTTTAGGCCTGAGAGTCTCTGAAAGTGTTCAATTGTGTTTAATAGAGCTTTTAGTGAGATGTCATTGTCTTTTAAGGTTAGCAGAATATCATCTACAAACAACTGAACCTGCATTTCCAGACGATTTTCAATTTGTATGCCCTTAATATTTTTGTCCATCCAAATACAATTTTCAAATGGTTCAATTACTATGGCAAATAATAGTGGTGACAATGGGCATCCCTGTTTTGTGCCTTTAGCAATTTTTATGATTTAGAAAAGCATGCTCCAATCTTTATATATGCTAGGGATTTTTCATAAAGTGATTTAATTAATAGTATGAATTTTTGTGGAAATCTATATTCTTCTAGAAATAACCATAGAAAATCACAGTGAACAGACTCAAATACACTATTTATGTCTAAATTGACCACAGCCATGTTATTTTTTGTATGATTAATGTAATCAATTAAAGATAAGATTCTTTTAGTATTATCATACGCATTTCTGTCTTTTATAAAGCCAGTTTGATCTATTAGTAGTGGGAGTAGTTGTTTCATTCTAGCTGCATGTATTACCAAAAAGACTGATAGCCATAGGACACTGTAAAACTAATTGGGAGTTCGTATTTGCTTTGGTGTGTTTTGGTTACAGTTCCGTTTGCTACTTTTGTAGCTGCATGTATTGCCAGGACTATCTTATAATCAATATTTAGTAAATATATAGGTCTGTAGGATGAACATTCACTTGCATTTTTATTTGGCTTCAAAATAGGTGATATTACTATATATTTCCAAGAAGGAGGTATATTTATGCCTTTTTTTACTAATATAAACACTTTTAATAATAATGCTAGTGCTTCTTTTGTTAGCAGTTTAAACATTTCTGGGATCATATTATCTATGCCAGGTGCTTTGTTTAGTTTTAAGCTATTAATTTGGGATTTAAGTTCAGTCATAGTTATTTGTCTGTCTATTAATTTGATATGATCATCTGTTAGTTTGGTTTTGATATGTTTTCTAAATGGTTGAGGTTCTATTTTCCCCTTTTGGGTATTAACTTTATGAAAATGTAATTTAAATACTTCTAGTATCCCTTCTAAGTTTAATACTTTCCTTTTAGTTTCTGGAATGTACATGTCTTTTATCTGATTTGCTTTTATGATCTTTTTAGTTCTATTTGCTATTATTTTCTGATTCCTGGGATTCATTGAATATGAACATAGTTTGATCTTCTCTAGGTTGATCATTGTCTTATGATATAATGCTCTCTATATATTTTTATTCATGTCATCTAGTTCTCTTGTTAAATTCATCTTTCCCTTCTGAATGTCTAGTTTTAGTGTATCAATTCTTACTTGCAATTCCAGTAAGTCTTTGTCCCATTGCTTTTTCTTATTATTGAACCATGTTAATGTTTTACCATATAAGTATGACTTCAGAGTCCCATATATATATATATATATATATATATATATATATATATATATATATATATATATATATATATATATATTACATGTCAGAAACATCTTCAGTAAGATTTATGTTTAAAATGTTTGTGTCTCTTTAACATAAAATTCCTTAAAATCCTTTAAATTTGTTATGTATGAAGGAATTCTAGTTACAGTTATTCTTTGCTTTGTATTCAAATCTAATTTGAAAGTGACTGCATCATGATCTGACAATGGGCATATGACTACTTAGACTTTCTGCAGATTTGTAGCAAGATCTCTTGATATGCATACTCTATCTGTTCTTGAATGTGTGCCATGTTGATGAGAATAATGTATAACGAATAAAGTATTAGGGTCAGCATATTCATTAATGTCTACAATGTTAAAAGTTTCAATAAAATCAGATAGTACCTTAGATATTGCTGTTTTCTTTCATGCGTTTTTGCATCAGTGCCCCCAGCATTCATTATACAATTAAAGTCTTCAGTTATAATTATTTTTCCTTTATCATGATGTACAATATCTTTCAAATGTTGCTTCAGCTACTTTGACACCTAATACACATATCCAATAAATGTTTACTAGAGTATATATTTTCCCATTTATGAATATCATTCCTAAACAGACCATCCCTGTTTTATCACAATAGGTATTTAACATTTTGGCAATAAAATTGAGTTTTTCCATATGACTGTTACTCTTCTCCTCTTTTGTTTATAATGAGAGCTGACTAAAACTGTATAGCTATTAGTATTCATTTTATTTATGTCTTCTTGTATAATCTGTGCATTAAACAGTTTCAAATATTTTATGAGACTTCCCCTTTTACAATTATTATTCAAACCATTTACATTATTGGAAGTACATTTCATAGTTAAATTATTACTAATCAAACTGCTAGTAAAACTAATGTCTTTCGGCTTTAATGTCTTTAGGGGTCGCCACAGCGGAACACTAGTGATTGGCAGTTGATTTTTACAATGCCAAGTTGCCAGCCCGATGCCCAACCTTCAAAGAAGGCACACCCATTCATGCACGCACCTACCTGCATGTCTTTAAAAATCACTTGACCATGGGGAGGACATGCAGACTCCATGCACAGGAGGAGCTCTAGCCGAGAATCGAATGGGAGAATCTCTTGCTGTGAGGCGACAACGCTAACCACTGCACCACTGTGTCTCTCTCTAATCAAACTGCTAGTCATGTGTATATATTTTTAGCAATGAGCAAACATATTTAACTAAAGAAAATGACTTATTTTCATTTGATGTTTTACAGTAATTATAACTCACTGACACCCAATAAAAAAGAATTGAAGAATAAAACCTTAAAATTTGAGATAAAACATAAACTAACCTTCCTATGGGGAAACACACCCCAGCTTTCAATAGATTAGCCATTCAAGTTTACCCTCTAACACTCCTTCCAAGAGTAATTTCTTAGCCCAACTATCTAAACATTCACAATAACAGAAAGATGTTTACTATATCTTATATTCTTTTCATATAAAATATTTTTTCACAATCTTTGAATTCAAATCCAAGAGAATACTTTAAACATAAGCATATTACTTTACTAATCATATTATTTTGACATAAAAATAATGGAAATTATAGTGAATTTTAGTATTTACTTATACTCTCATCACTTTTACTACAATTCAGTTAGTATAGTTTTACATGTTTTTAGGTAAATATCCCTTTAAGAAGCTGAAAAATTCAAGCTTCTCATTTTTGACCTTTAACCTGAGTGTTTACATCATGCCTGAGCAGTTTACTTTCGTTTCTGAGCAGTTGCACAATCGCAAAGGAATTTTCAGCTTCTAAATAGGTTAATAATAGAAAAAAATCATCCTGGGAACAAGAAAACAAGCTTTCAGCTCAAGACCTCAGCAGGAAGCTGAGAAACAAGCAAGAAATTTGAAAACTTCTAAACGTAAAGGTTCATAGGTTTATAGGATGGTAATCGGCTATCGGCCCTAGGGCCTATACAAGCCTAGCCATAACAATTCCCTGGCTATTTCTTCCCACAATATTTACTTCCCTGGACCCCTGTCTAGCAGGGCGACTGATGTGATCCCTGGGGTGAATTTCCTTTAAAGGCAATATTAAATCTGTTACCAACTTGAAGTTTTTTGGTGTACCTCGGTTTGGTACCTCTAAATGTTTGTGTTGCTCTTGTTGCCCAGATAGAGCTGACATTGCTATTTTTTCTTCTTTCATTCATCCTATTACTTATAAAAACTATATGTTTAATGTTATGGCAAACTGTAATACAACTAATGTTGTGTATATGGCCACCTGTATAATGTGTAATTCATTCTATATAGGCAAGACTACTCGTAGGTTAAAAGACAGGATTATTGAGCATAAGTCTGAGATTAGGAGGGAACATTTAAATAATGCCTTATTCAAGCATGTACAATTGCGTGGGGTTGAACATAAGTTTAGGTTTAGGGTTATAGATGCTGTTTCATCCTCTATTAGGGGAGGGTATATTATTAATAACATTCTTGAGACCAGAGAGTATGAGTGGATACTCCGACTGGCAGCGGATCGTCCTCCTGATCTAAATTCTGCTTTAAGCCTTAAACCTATTTTAATGAAGTTACAGTGTACTGTATTACGTTAAATCATGATTTGTATATTTCTTATGTTATATTGTTATAGATGTAGATGTATATATGCATTATTTCTATGTTTATATGCTTTTTATGTGTTTTACTAATATTATATTTATTTCAAGGTCATATGGTATGGGCTGCTATCATGTGACTTGTGGGCTCTTATTTAAAACAAGTCATGTTTTGAATGTATTTGTATTAGTATTGAGAAAGAGTTCTACCCGAAAGCTTTGCTGTGTGATAAAGTCTTTTTTCCAATGCGTTGCGTCTTTTTTATTGGATTCTTTCATTCAGCGTTTGTATCGTTGAGTGAATTTCCTATCTCCCATCCAATTGTCAAGGTTCCTTTTGAAGAGGGTCATGGAGGCACTCTGTTTGACATGTATGGACAGTCTATTCCAGAGTCTGAGGAGTTTCTGGGTCAGGAACCTATCCCTCCAGCATGTTTTGTTCATTGTGATGACAAGGTTTAGATCTCTGGAGCGTGCGGCTCTGAGGGATTGGGATTTCTTTAAGTGTAGCATGTCCAACAGCTCTGGGTTTGACATGGCCTTGTAAGTTAAGCAGAGATCGCCTCTGAGTAGACAATATGTGACAGAGTATAGCTGGAGTTTATTTAGACGGTCAGCATAGGGCATCTGCTTTAGGCCTGTGATTATTTTATTGCGGTATTTCTGCGGCCTTTCCAGTTGTTGCAGATGTCTTGAGAGGTACATACCAAATGGGGCACTGTATTCTCTAATAGGTCTAATGAGGAATGAGTACAGTGGGACAATGACCTCCTTTTTACGGGATGAAAAGCCCTTAGTGATGAGGTGTGCCACATAGAAGGATTTCCTGACTGTTGTGGCGATGTGGTTATCGAAGGTGAGACCACTGTCCACTTGTGTCCCTAAGTCTCTTATCACATTTTCGGTGTTTAGTGTTTTGCCACCTATGTGGTAATTCATGGGTACATGTTTTTTTCCAAAGGGGGTAACTATACATTTCTTGGCATTAAGCTTGAGCCCATAGCTCTGGCACCAAGCATCTGTTTCTGTAAGGCCTTTTTGTAGAATATCCACATTATTTGGGGATTCAATAATGGCTCCCAGTTTGCAGTCATCTGTGAACTTTGTTAGCCAGTGTACCTTAGTGTTGGCCTGTACTTCAGAGAAGTAGATGCCAAACAACAGTGGTTCCAGGACTGAACCCTGAGGTACTCCACTTGTCACTTGTCTGGAGCTGGATTTGGAGTTGGTTACTTTTACAGTGTGGGTTCTGTCAGTAAGCCAGTTGGCAACCCATTGAGTAATGTAGGGATTAATGCCCAGCTTAGTAAGTTTATTTATGATTCCGGAGTGGGGGATGGTGTCCAAGGCCTTGGCGAGGTCCAAATAGGCTTTGTGTTACACCTTACCCTCATCCACGGCTCTGGAGACTGATTCGAAGAAGTCAATCAGGTTCAGGAGACAAGATTGGCCCTTTGCGAACCCAAACTGGGTGAGGTCCAGTGTTTGAAGGTTGCCAATGTCTTTTTTTATAAGTTCCATGAAAATACATTCCATGGCCTTGCAGATCAGGCTCGTCAGACTGATAGGGCGGTAGTTCCCGGGATCCAAGGTGGATCCCCCCTTGTGGAGTGGGATAACTGCAGCTGTGCATCACTCAGTGGGCATGAAGCCTGAGGTGAGGCTATGATAAAACATGACACTTAGGTGAGGTGCCAGTTCATTTTTGTAGTTCATGTAGTACACAGCCCGGGATTTCATCTGGTCCCATGGATGCTGTATTCTTAGCTTTAGAGAGTGTGGTTTTTACCTGTGTGGCCATTATTACCAGAATTTGGCAATATTTCAGTATTGAGATGGGCCCTTTAGTGGGTGAGAGGAGGGTGAAGTTGGCACTGAATCGATCTGCCAGGTTATTGGCAATATCCTTGAGATCAGTATATTTAATGCCATTCTGTTGTAGCTCAGAGCAGATCTGTGCATTGCCATTTAGATTCTTGACATAGCTATAGAATGCCTTGTGGTTGTCTTTGGAATCTTTGGCAATTTTATTTTTGTAACTAGCTTTGGATGATTTTATGAGGGATCTCAGCTTCTTACTGAGGCTGGTAAGGGAGTTTTTTGCATCCTAGGATTTTCCTCTTTTCTGCAACAGTTTCTTCATTTTGTTGTAAAGTTTGTTTATGGCAGGGGATCACCAGACTTGCTTCCTTTTTTGGAGGAGAGTGTCTTGGTTCTACATGGGAAGTCATAATTCATGCACGAGTGGATGTGCTCGTATAGTGCCTTAGTGTAGGATTCACCAGTTGAACTTTTAGTTCCTGTCTGCATGGGTGTTATGAAGTTTGTCACTTCTGACTTGAGTAGCATTAAGTTGGCTTTAGAGAAGTTTTCTACGGAGGTTTCCTTACTGGAGGGTAGGGGTGGGATGTGGATGTCAAGGGTGATTAGCTTATGGTCAGACCTGAACAACGAGGGGTTGACCATCGGTGTGGAGCATTGATTTCCCATGTTGGTAATGACCAGGTCTAGGATATTGGAGCCCCTGGTGGGACTATGGATTAGTTGATCCAGGGCGTTGGAATTTATGAATTCCAAGAACCGTTGGGCAAAGGTGTTGGTACACGAGTAGTTTTCCCATTTAATGGCAGGGTAGTTGAACTCACCCAGTATTAGGGTGTTTGGTTGTATCTTAATATTTTCCAGTATGTTTAAAAAGGTGTAGTGAGAATCTTGGGGCATGGTGGGGGATCTGTAGCAAACTACAATTTGGATTGCAGTCTTACCTAGTGTTAGTTGTACCTGGAGAATTTCAGATGCATTGTGTTGGGCAACGAGCCTGGTGGTGTGAATATCCTTGGTGAATATTGACACTCCTCCACCTTTAGTGTTTCTGTCCTGGTTTGGTGGCCGAAAAGTGTGGTAAGAGTTGTATTCTGGTATTGCAGGGGTGCTCTCTGGGGCCTTGAACCAGGTCTCAGTTACTGCACAGATATCGATGTTTTCCATTTTTAGGAGTGCCTCAAGAGAGTGCATTTTGAGGTTTAGACTTCTAGCATTGAGTAGCATTACCTTCAGATTTTGCATGCTTGTATCTGTTACGGTGGTGGTTTTGTCCTTTGAACTTTGCCTAAAAAAGGCACTATAGGGGTGGCAAAAGCCTTAGCCAGTAACCTGAATCCCAGGGGTGACAGATGCAGACCATCTCTGGCAAAGCATCGTGGTCTGTCGATCATGTTGTCCCAGGAAGACAGATACTGGATTCCCTTTGAATGACACTAGAAGCTTAGCCAGTTGTTGAAGTCAATCATTTTGTCCTTATACTGTGGTATAATTCTGGGCGAAGGCAGGATGCTACTCAGGGCTGGGGTCATACCTGCCTGGGCCACATGATCCGAGAGCTCTTCCATGTTTCTTTTCATGTAGTCCAGGGAGGTACGTCTCAAGTCATTCACTCCAACATGGACAATGACAGAGTCATATTTATACTTGTTGTCGAGTGACTTGAGTGCATGCGTTATGTGGCAGATCCTGGAACCCAACAGGCAGCTGACTGTAATTTTCTCATTGTTCAGCCTGGTGAGTGGGGCATCAGTGTGCCTAACTATAGAGTCACCTATGACTAAAGTGTTGGGTACGCTGTTTTGCCTTAGGGGCTGTTGTTGGGTGGCACACTGGTGTTGGGAGCTATGTGACACTTTGGTTGTGATTGGTGTTTGTTTGCATTTTAGCTTTGGAGGTCCTTTTTGCTTGGGCATGTTACTGTTTTGGGCCTCTGCATATGTGGGTTTAGTATTGCTATTTGAGAGTGTTGGTGGTGTGGGTTTAAAAGGGCTATGTGTTGCTTGAGGTGTAGTGCGGGTGTTAAACTTCTCGTCTTCACTGTCTAGTACAATCTTGGGTGGAGAGAGCTTTGCTTCCAGTTTGGCTATGTAAGTGCATCTCTCGCAGGTTGTAGTGTTGGGTGGTAGGAGGAGAGGGATGAGGCAATTGCTGCATTGCCCCAGTATGCCCAGATTCACCAGGTAGATAAGAGAAATCACCGGAAGCTGACCCTTGAACATGCCTGGTTTGGTGCTTTTTTTGTAAAGTACAAGAGCTGTTTTCCCTTACCTTAGCAAGGTACTTTGCAATTATAGGCTATTTAGCCATGCTCATGGAGTGTTTAAGAGCTATCCCTCTAAGGGAGTGTTTGTAAAGCCCAAACAAGTGTTATTTTAACTGCATTAGACCTTGTTCATTATATAAAAAATAAAAAAGATCCTTATCATATTTTAGATATACACCAACCATTAAAGCAGTTTAAGGCATGAAACATTCATAGAGAAATTTCTGAAACACAAGTACTTATCTTTTTTATAAAGCTTAGAACCTCTTAAGAAATTTCCTCCTACATCCCAAAGACATGCTGTAGGTGGACTGGACACTCCAAATTGGTCCTAGGTGTGAGTGTGTGCATGTGTGTGCCTTCTGTGGAAGGTTGGGCACTGGGCTGGCAGCTCGACACTGTAAAACTCCATTGCAATCATGATCGGACAGGTGCTCCGCTGTGGCTACCCCAACCAGGAAAAGCCGAAAGAAGATGAAGAAGAACCTCTTAAGAAATCTATATTAATTCTGTATGTTCAAATAAATAATTTAAATGTTCATTTAACTGCCTTCTTTAAGCTGTAAATAATTCTCTATGTCTACATTACACTAAAGAACATATAGTGTGATGTATTATTCACAAGTTATTTTCTTTTAGTTTCTTTCTTTCTTATTTTAAACATTTGCTTGAAACTATGACAGTAAAACAAACTATCAAGAGGTATAAGCAGATAAAAAATTGTTTTGTTTTATGTATTATACTATTATTACCTACATTTCTTTGAGATATATTAGTTATCTCCAGATTACTAGTTCATGCATTACCTATATGTCAGGTACTAACACTGAAAGTAAATAAATGAGAATATAATATCTTTACTTTTCTTCCCTCTTGGGATTGTTGGGATTGTAGTCTTTTAGTTCAAAAGCATTTATTTTTGTTGTATATGTTATGAAACTTCATAGATTTGCCATTTAATTGAAGTGTGGTTCCCTATGAATAATTTGGGTGTGCTACAAAAGAAATATATAAAACAATTATTTAAAAGTTACTTGTCATTTAGTCTCTTCTTTTTATCGGCTTTTTTCAATTCATTCCTCTCTGCTTGATGTTTTAAGGAAAACCAGTCCAGTCTATTTCTTCTGCTTAAAGTTTTGTTAGATGTTAAGAAAGACACAGCTGCATCCAAAGTATCAAAAATTTTGGTACCATCCAGAAAAAAGATTTTAAGCCTTGCAGAGAATAGTAAATGAACCTTTAATTGTGTCTTCTTCAATTCTTTTATTAAAGGTAAATATAGCTTTTTTTTAGAGATTACCTCTGACGGGCATCTGCATTCCTGACTGCTACTTATGCATGGTCCAGTGTTCTCCAGTATCGCCCAGAATTTCTTTAGAGGGAACATCTTTATTGCTTATTTATTATTTAACAGTATGTATATACGATTAAAGGGTCTATATCACAAAGTCGAATGTTAAAAAGAGCGAATGCTCGTGTCGATCTCTAATAATCGAAATCACAGAATGTCGATTGGCTGGAACAGCGATTTTTTCCCAGGGGAAAAAAATCGCTGGGCCATTGCCGAGACTTTGCCATTTCCTCCACTGTGGAGTGATCTCGGAGTTGGTATATTGAAGTAGGGGGATGTGGGGGGCACAGCCCCCCACATGGGGGTGAATGGGGGTGAAGCACCCCAGTTTATTTTGTCTGTGGATTTGTTTTTTTTATTTTTGAGTGCTGTTCTGTGTCTTCGATATTTTGTTGTTTTGGTTTTAGAGTTCGACTCAAGAGAGTTTGCTCTTTTTAACATTCGACTTCATGATATAGACCCAGATTAAATACTATTGTTTAAATTGCTGTGCTTATACACTGGGAATTTTAGTTTCAAGATTTAAAAAAAAACAAATAGACTAACATACAAACAGTATTCCAGACTCAAAAGTGAGAGGTTGTGTTGTACTGCTAATTAAATAAAACAATGGCATAAGAGCAGAGTTACGTAAAATAAAAAAAATCACAATAACAATATCACTTCATTAATTATTTGTACAAACTGCAAAACTAAATCACACCAGATTACTTATAAGTGTGGTACACATACCCCATCCTCCTACTTGTACCAAATTACTTCAGGATGCAATGTATGACAACCACCAACAATCTACTATTAAAAAGTATAATTTTGCGATATTTAACATAAACTGGACAGCCCCATACAAAACTAGCAAAAAATAATACTAACTTTCCATTAAGAAGCACAAACTGTAATGGAACCTAACTCTGAAATACATTGACTGGCTGCTTTTCTGTGTTGGATGCAGTCCTAAACCAAGACAATCACGTCACAAATGCATAGTTCTAACACTTTAAGTGACCTTTGTCCAGTGATTACAATACAGACTTTTAAAAGTGTCTTTCCAATTTTCATCAATGAAAAATGCTTTCAGAAAGATATGAAACATGACTCTTAAAAGAGCCAAATAAAATAGAGTGTGATCATGCAGCCTATAATAGAAGAACCAAGATAAAAAAATAAGGCTCCAGTAGTGCTGTACTGCCTGAAGGAGCTAAATCTAATAGATATAACAAAACACTTCCAGAAGTACCATTTAGTAACTGTAAAAGCAGGTACACAATGCAATACATAGAATACACCTAAGTACATTTGTATAATGTAATAATAAGTTAAAAAATACCTCAAGTTCAGGTAGAGTGCTATGAGGAAGTGTTTGGTGTTATGCATATTGCCTGGATCCATGGAAGTAGTGTTTTTGGTTTTTGAGATTGCAGTCAAAACATGTATGTTGATTGTAGTGGATGTAAAGGACTCAGGGAATGGTGGAACTTCATTGACTATTTTGTGAATGAAGCTCACATTACATTTATCGGTCATTATATTAACTATATCCTTAGGATCAGAATGGATGATGCCATTTTAGATTAGATCGGAGCATTGCTAGGTGCTACTTTTTCTAATATTCTGAATGCAGCAGCTGAAGTTGCATGCAGAAGTGCTCACAATGAGGGTATTAGAAACTTTAAAGGGGAAGATCCCTGATTTGTGGTCTGATTTAATCAGAAATGGTGATATTATAGAAGTGGTATGGCTTGTGGTTATGTTGGTAAGGATTAGGTCTATAATGTTTTAACCTCTAGTGGTCCTATTTAAAGGAATTACTATTTATTAAATCCAGGAATTATAGGGTGTTGTTTAAGTCTAAGTGCACATGTTTATGGAGGGATAATTGAAATCACCCATAAGATAATTTTTCATTATGGGTATTTTTGCAAGTTCATTTAGGAATCTCTATTGATCATCTGTGGAAATGTAAGGTATAGTGTAGCAGACTATAAATTGATAATTTGTTTTCTATAGAGTAAGTTGGAGTTCATTTAAATTCATTTTGTGGTTCATGGGGAATTTATCTAAATATAATATACTTTCTGACAAATATGGAAACACCACTATAGTTTTCCATAGGTCCAAATGATGTACTTGCTAAACTCATGTAAGGAAAGACTGCTATCTTTACAATGAACCTATGTCTCACTTAAGATGCAGATATGTGGATGTGCTCATGTTGTAGATGACATTCAGTGTCAGGCAGTTTATTATTTAGTCTTCTGGTCCTAATCTTGGTGTTCCTCAGATCCAGCTAACAATGTACACAGATGATACTCTGCTAATTAAACCTGGAAGGAAAACCGATTCAGTCCAGAAGGTAGGGCCGACAAAATTGCATCAATATTGTATGGAACATCCTAGTAACTTGTAAATTCCACTAAAAGTCTTCATTCTTTGCATTTCACCATGTGGATAACAGCTCTTACAGAAATATCTTGTGTATGATTAGGCCCAATACTCTCATTTAGATATCAAGATGAGTCTAATGTTGGCAAAATCTACAAGTATCTTAAACTATGACCATCTGGCTGTTTTAAATTCAGCATATAATATCACCATTCTTAAAATTACGGTTAATATATGTCACCTAATTTCCCTCTCACTTCCCAAAGATCAAAGATGCTGTGGTCTGCACTTCTAGAAGGTATACTGGCTACATGTAGCAGATCATAGCATGCCACACAACTATTAAATTCACTGACTTTTAAATTATTGCACATGCATTAAGAAGAAAAGCCACTAACTGTGTAATAGTTAGTGGTCACAGGGCTTGCTGAGGACCAGTTAAAAAAAATAAGACTGAGATGAAGCAAGGAGCTCATACAAGCTTTGTCCTGTAGTTAAGCTACTAAATATGTCCATCTCGGTGGTTACAATATCAGTCATGGCTGCTGAAATGAATCCAGGCACTTTGTTCACAAAGCATTGGCAGCTGCTGCTCATCACTGTCACTCTTGGTCTGACAGTTTGTGCTCAGGGCAGCTGCACCTGTCACCCTGCCCTAGTTATGGTACCATGTAATCATGGATTTTATACTCTTTTAAAGCCATCTTTCAGCCTTTCAGTTACTAATATGGCCTTCTCCAAAATTTGCAAATTCAGAGCTTGGAAGCTGCTCCCTCAGCTCATTACAAATGAAGAGTGTTGTCCTTGCTTCTACTCAGAATTTTTGCAAATGTTTCAGAGACTACAGGTTAAAAATAAAGTTTTTTTTTCTGATGTATTAGTCAATATAGAAATATATACACACTTTAAACTTAAACTCAGTGACGACTTAGTGCACTGTTCATTTTTGCAGTCCCTGAACTCTGTATTATTTAAGGTATAACTTTATTTCAGCTGACAATTCATTTGTGTTTTAAACTGACATAAGTACACAAGCATTACATTGCTTTTGCAGTGTACTACAGGCTATGCCAGTCATTTTCTTCTTGAAATCACTGTTAACTATAGAGGTTAACATAGTTTGCATTGTGAATGCTGACATTTTCTTACTAGTGTACTGCACAATGTTAATCAGTATGGGAGAAATTCATGAGCATTGTATGCCATGAGGGTGGGCTGCTATTCAGTAGAATGGAGTACCAAAGCCTACACAAATCAAGAAATTAATAAGCAATGACAAAAGATTCTGTACTTAGTCTTACCCCACTGTGTAACCACAGTACTTCATGTAAGGACTGCAGATGCAAATGAAATCCCCTCAAGATCATAATGAAAGCACAGATACTACACCAACCTCAAAATGGATGCTCCCAGCAAGGTAACTTATGGGTCTGATCATGTACATAATCATGGTGTACAGCCTTTGAACACACAGATTACTCTTCCTTGCTTATGTGTTGCTCATTTATTTTATTTATTTATTGACATTTGTTAACCGGGTTTGTCCAACTGGGCTTGTAGCCCATTTTCAGTGGACACCCGAGGAGAAAAGCTCCAGTAATACATTTTAAAACAAGTACAATTTTAAATAATATTGATACAATAGCAGTTATAGCAAAACGATTCACATATGTTGGGATACATGCATAAAGTTAAAGTTGCATTAAAAAGAAGCTAAGTAACAATTTTACATTGATATAGTTCAATAGGTCAACAATTAACATTTTTTTGTTTGTATAAAATTGTGCAAATGCAAAGTAGACACATTGGAGAGAGAGGTGTAATGAGGTACTAAGTATGGTCCTTTTGAGGGTACATAAAGGGAAGGAAGACTAGGTAGGGTCATGGCAAGGGCAGGTTCTGGAATTGATAAAATAAGCTTTTAGTTCATTTTTAAAGTGTTCATTTACCGCCAAGGTAGTGCTGCATCAGCACTGCATTACAAAAAGAATTAAAGATCCTACTGGCAATGGAATTGTTGGGGGTTCAAAAACAACTTTTCTCACCCCAAAGGGTACCATATCCAATCATTACCACAATATAGTAATGACCCCAGCTTCAGCATCATGCCTAATGAATGACAGATCTTTGTAAATCACATTAATGCATGGAACCAAAGAGTAGCACAGTGCAGCAGGGATGAGCTGTTTAGTAAATGTAATACAAATCACACCGTACTAAATAGTTATTCCACAACTTCCTATGATGCACTTCAGTGTAATATAGCCGTGTGGAATGTCTTTAGAAGTAGAGTGTATAGCACACAACTGTATACTGTGTGTACCTGAGTACCATTCATAAAAAAGGAATTCAGCACCACAAACCATGTGTACAAATGGCAGTACAGACAAGCATCGTACCAGACATACATGAGCGCATTTAAGTTCATACACCTCCCATCCATAACATAACAACATACCCTTTGGCAAAGGTAGTGGATAACATCCTGAAGAAATATTTATTGGATGAGGAACAGATTTGTAAAGATTCGTGGGCCTGTCTAAGTAAATTAAACTCATTAGTGTTAGATGGTGTTTATAACTTTCTAACTACAGACGTCAGGTATACACGTCCATACCCCATGAAGAAGGGATAGATCATGTTTTACATTTCTTGGATTTGAAAGGTGCCCCAGATAGTGATATCAGGTTAGTGCGTATATTACTGGACATTGTCTTATCAAACAATTACTTTTTGTTCGAGGACCAATTATTTTTACAAAAAATAGGGGTGGGAATGGGGTCCCCATGTGGGGCCAGTTTTGCAAACTCAGTAATGGCACTATGGGAAAGAAATTGTATTCTTTCACAAAATCAGTTAACAAACCAATTTTCCTTGTATACAAGATTTCTTGATGACATTTTAACCTTGTATAAGGGGAGTGTGGATGAAATGAAAAGGTTTGTGGATTATTTGAATCAAACCATTACCTTTTTAAGTTTTACATACACATTTAACACAGAAAGTATAGCTTACTTGGATATAGAAGTGTTTAAAGATCATTCTCAAAGGGGGTTAGGCACTAGAATCCATAGGAAAGATACATTTTCAAACACTTACTTACACTTCAACAGTTTCCATCCTTTCCACCAGAAGAAATCAGTAATTAAAGGACAGTTAGTCTGAGCGGCAAGGATGGTAACTGTTGATAGTGAATTTAAAGTAGAATGTAGGAAGATAGCTGATATGTTCCTTACCTGAGGTTATCCAAGAGAGCTTATAACTGAAATGATGCATGAAGTGCTGCATAAAAGATCTAGTGGATTTTATTCACCTTTACTTCAAAGTTCATCGTCTCCATGTAAAGGAATGAATACGTTCCAAAAGGTTAATAGGTCACCAGCTTCATTTATATTAACATTCAGTCCTGAATGTGGCCACATAATTTCAATTATAAAGAAAAACTGGAACCTTTTAGTAATAACTTAGAATTATGCACTTTGTTAGGTCCATCCCCTTCCTTTACATTCAAGAGAGGTTTGAATTTGAAACATTTCTTAGAAATGGGCCAACTTAAAGTTATTAAGAATCCTGGGATGAGCAAATGCTAATCCTGTAATTTTTGTAAACACATGAGTATAGGTTACTCATTTAACATAAGGGACAAAAACTACAAGACTTTAGCAGGTAAATACAATTGCAACATTAGCTATGTGGTTTACCTTGCCCAGTGTAACTTATGCTCCGCATTTTACATTGGAAAAACGGATCGTAGACTGAGGGAACGTGTGTATGAGCACCTTTATTGTATCAAGAAAAGCAAGGTTGAAAATGCACTAGCTGCCCACATTAAAACAAAGCCTACCCATAGCTTCAACTTTAAAGTGACAGACCAAGTAATAGGAGATAGAAGGTGAGGCCTGAGATCTTTACTATTAGAAAAAAGAGAACTGATGTGGCAGATTGGTTTAGATGCTTGCCACTATCCTGGTATTAATGATGGGTGCTCTGTTCAATGCTTGCTGAAACTGAAAAGTCTTATTAGATAATTAATAATTTATAATTTATATTTTTATGAGTGTTTTTGTTATGAGTAACCTATCAGATTTATGCGTTCTGACTTGTGTTATATACATTCATATATATATATATATATATATATATATATATATATATATTCACTGTCATTTTGCTACCAGTAACTTTATGTTAGTATGACAAACATGGTGGACCCCTTATGTATAGACACACTATCCCTTAAGGTAACAAAGTTTTACAGTAGAGGAATGGCTGAATAATATAAGTTCTGAATTCTAAGTATATTTAACATTGAGGGGCAGAGTATTCAACAACAATAACATCTTTTGATGTTTAATTTTTGATTTTTAAAGTATGTATTATGTTAAATAGGATACTATACCTTTTTAGTAGTTCCTATTTTAAATCTTATAGTACTTAATTTATGACATTAGATGTGTTTGTTGCTTTTAGTAACAGAGAGGAATTTAATTAATTTTACCTAAGGTCTTTAAGCTGCAATTCATGTATATAATTAATTGCTTTTGCTTTTGTGTTGTATTGGTTAATTGTGTAATTAAGGGGCTGAGGGGGGGGGGGGTTCTTCTGTGGTTATAAACCTAACTGTTTTTTGTGCCTGCTGTTTGTTGTCTGAAGACGTTTGGTCATTGCACCAGACGAAAAGCGCTTTACTTCATTTCCTCAGTGTGGAGTTGTATTTTGTTTTTTGTTCTCCTGTCTATTAAAGGGCTGAATAGCTGACGATTCCAGAGTTTTCTACAGACAAGCGTCATACCAGATATACATGAACACATTTAGGTTCATACACCTCCCATCCATAAGGGATAGGGGGCTAGGCCTGAGGTAAATTTCTGTTTCCCATTTGTCAAAGTTAGAGTTGAATTTAGTGAAGAACACAATTTGCTTTACAGAATGTGAGAATCTGTCCTACAGATGGGAATTCCTTAAACAGGTTACAAGTACTATTTATGTTATAAAATAGATTTAGGTCTCTTGAATTGGTACTACCAATTTTGCAGATGTTTAATGGATCAAGCAGGAATGGGTAATTTATAGCTTTGGAGGTCAGGAATAGATCACCCATTAGGAGTCTATAGATGACAGTAAAGAGATATAGGTGTTTTAGATCCTCTGGTTATAGTAAGCAGCTCAACCTCCAGGTTTTTTTAGTGAGGAACTCTGAAGGAGAGGGTCAACATGGGTTAGGTGTTTGGACAGGTATATTCTGAAGGGTACACTGTGTTCTAGTATGCACCTCATCAGAAACAAGGAGAGGGGGAATGTTGACTGATTGGTGGTGCCCTGAGTAATCAGTTGGGTGAAGCAGAAGTTTTTTTTAGTAACAGTAGATACTTAGCAGTTAAACCAGTGTTCATTATGCATGAAGATGTCTAGGTATGTAATATTAGTGTCTATTAGAAGGGGGTATAACTTATGTAGTAGGTGTGTGGGAGTTTCTGTTTCCCAAATTGTACAATTATTGTTTCTTTTGGGTTTGTCTTTAGACCATTATACTGACACCACTAGTTTGTCTAAGTTAGGCCCTCTTGGGGGGATCTAAATGTATTGAGAAAAGATGATGATGGCAAATAGCTTGCAATAGTCAGCAAATTTGGTCAGCCAGAGGCCTTTATTGTCAGGTCTGACATCAGAGAGCTAGATGTCCAATGTGGTCACAAAGCAGAGACCTGGGATACATTACTGGTAACAAGCTGCTTGGACAGCAGTGTGCTATTAATTCTAACATAGTAGTGTCTTATCAGTGAGCCAGCTTGAAATCCAAAGGGTTGATTAGTTTGTCAATTATGCCAGACTTAGTTCAGTGTCAAAAGCCTAAACTGAGGTATACGGAGTGCAAGGAGCTGCCCTCATCCAGTGCTTCTGTGTCAACTAAGTTTAATAGGCATGATTTATTTATTTATTGAAGTTTGCAAGTGCATCTATTTATGGAGGGGTGAAGTCCTCAAGAAAGATGCTGTTTGGGTTAATGGGGTGGGAATTGCTTATTAAGGCATATTTTATGACTTGCAGATGTCACAGATGGGTTTTGTAGTTGGCCATGATGTGGTATGAGGTATTGTTTACTGATATAAGCATATGACAGAATAGGAGTTCATTGTCCTGGTTGATTACTCTACAGATTTTAACACCACAGAGGCAGCTGACTGTTACCCTACCTTTGTTCAGACGTGTTATTAGTTCTGGTGTGCAGAGGTATGGAGTTATGTGTGATACCTATGTTACATTCTGGGTGGACTGCTCTTGTGGCCTGAACTACTTGGTGAAACCACTCTGGTGACTCTTGTTGTGGTACTGATTCTGTGCTTGAAGTACTTGTGGTGGAGGTGGAAGAAGTTACTTGTTGTACACAATGGATGTTAGTGTGTTGCTGAGGTATGGTTGCAATGCATGCATCTACAGTCTTGTGCTTTGAAGAACTTTGTGGTTTTGGAAGTGAGTTTTGGAGCATCTCACCATAGGAGTGAGTGTGATAGGTTTGCCTCTAGTTATAATAGGTATTTGCATCTCTCACATGTGGTCATATTTGGTGGTAATAGCAAATGGCTGTCAATAAGCATGCAGCCGTTTATACAGTACCTCAGGCAGGAGAGAAGATGCCGCAAATTGCTATGATAAGCAACCAGGGACAGGCAGACATAGATGTGTGCTAGGGTGCACTAGTTCAGGGAACATAAGTTTACAGTAACAGGACAGGTAACAATATGAAATAACTGCGATGACTGCAGCACTTTCCAGTTCTTGTGGGACATTTTTTCAAGTCAAATTATGTAGCAGAGTTCAAGGCAGGTTTTCATGTCACAGTCTGGCACAAAAGTGGTACTTTGTCTATAAATACAACAAGTGTAAATCAGACCACAAGAGCACATAGGCCAATTAAATTTAATACATCTATGTTACCAAAAGCAATTTAAGCCAGAAAAAACAACAGTAGCCTCTTCTCTCACCACAACAAACTACCTTGACCAGTTTCAGATGCAAAACTACCAGATGCAAAATTACCACAGCACAGCTGGACTGCTAAAAGAACATTAGCCCACTCTAATGTATAAAAATAAGTAAAAAGGACACTTCCCAGATGTCGTGAAACTGTTTTTCAAGTCAGATCCAGTAAAATAGTTGAAGGCAGATTTGCTATGTTACAGCTCAGCACAACAGAGTAACATTATTTGCAAACACAAGCTTAAAGCAGACCATAGGAGTACAAAGGATAATTAAGTTGACACTGTTAATTCAAGCCAGAAAACAAAACAAAACAAACAAAAAAAAGAAGTAGCCCTTCCCAGTTAGATCATTTTCAGATGAAAGATTGCCACAGTACAACACAGGAGTTTTAGATCACCATTAGCATACTCTAATGTATACAATAAACAAAAAGGTTACTTCCTAGATGTTGCAGACTCTTTTTCAAGTCAGCTGTGGTAAAAGGGTTCAAGGCAGGCTGGTCATGTTGCAGCCCAGTAGAATGGAACCACCATGGTTGAGCAGCACATTAGTACTATATTACAAAATACCCTCTATATTAGCAATGGAGTTTCCTTGTTTGCTTTACAAATGTTGTGGGACTGTTTTTGTGCTTGAAGTACCTTTTAATAAACATAATGTTTTATTTAGTTTCTTAAAGGTAACTTTCACATGTCATGAATTCTGCTATGGCTTTGACATGAAAAACATTTGTCCAGTTGTTTACAAATCTAGAGGTCCAGCTTCTGTTTAGTACTGTGTATTGTGCCAGTGACCAGCACCATGGCTGAAATTTATCTTGCACCACTTTATTTAGTGAATGACTCAGTTATTAACAAAAATCAAAAATAAATTTGTGTAAGTAACAGTCAGTCAGCTGGCAACCTGCTTTCTTCAGTCTTTTTAACACTTTAGCTGGGTACTATAAAAATTCCTCTAGCATATCTCTCAAACTCTTAGCACAAGAAATCTGGATAAGGTCAAAAGGGGACTAAAGTCCAGAATAGTGCCAGAGATTTAACATTGTGCATTTTCTGAAGGATATGAAGTCTGAAACTCAAAAATGTGTGTCATTATTTAATGACTTTAATCCCCATAGATTTGCCAGAAAACCACAAATTTTATAACAGACAGACCAAAGGTATGAGACAAAAATATGGACATTCTGAGAAATTCTGGGCAATTGAGAGATATATCCCCTGGTGCAATCTTAGTAAATAAGATATCATTGAAATGAAAGGAAGAATGTAGTATACCTTCTAAGTAACCTTCTATTGGCCTTTGAAATGTAGTAGGTGCAAGTTACATTGAAACAGGCAGTTGCTTGCATGCAGACATTATTTTATGGATATTTATATTTAACAATATCTTAAGCTGACCATCAAAAACCATATGTTGACTGACATGATTTCATCTAATTTAGAAAACTTTTTGTCTCCTAAGTAAAAATAAAAAAGTCTTCTACTCAAGGTATATAGTACTCTTCTAAAGGCGCTACAGGTTGAACGTTCAAATTATAATCTCTTTGCAGTATAATCCTTTCATCAAGTTTCTATATGGGTATCACAGGAAATGCCCATTTTATATATTTGACAGTAATTATTTTTTTTTAGTCAAAAGTCTATCTAATCATTGTTTTTGAAGTAAAAAAACAGTGAAGGCGTGATTAAGGTCTGAAAAATGTGGATTTGGAATGTGTAAGATTCTAGTATAAGATCAATTGAATGCAAAACTGTGTTATGTACTTCTTTGCATACCTGTCAACTGTACAGATATTTACAGAATGTCCAGATTTTTTGCCTCATGTTTTTGGTCTGTTTCTCAATAAAATTGTGTTTTTCTGGCAACTTATTGGCAAATCATAGGACTGAAGTTAGAAAATAATGACATGCATTTGATAGTCAGACTTCATTCCCCTCAGAATATTCATGCTAATGCAAAACCTGTTATTCTATCAACTTTGTATGTTTGTAAGAACAGTATTTAAAAACTGCCCCTATTTTTGGGCCTTTGTCCGCCTGTTATTTATGGCTTCACCCAGATTTCCTGGTCTCAGAGATTGAGAGGTATGCTTCACTGCATTTTAATTTATTCATTATGGTCACATACTGCTAATAGTAACAACCTTAGCATTTAGAAACGTGACTTTTAATTTCACCTCTACCATAAATAATTTTTTCTGCATGTTCAAACTGTGCACACTAATAGGAACAGGAAATAATGTTTTACATTTCTTGGTGCTTCTTCCTCAGCATGAACATTATGTGAACAATTAGGGATAAACTTCCTTTTGGCTATTTCAACACATGCTTACTGAAAACACTTGTTTTTTTTATTCCACAGACTCTTACTATGTGGTCTGTTTTATCATAAGCATGGCATTTTCTGTATAAACATACTGAGAAGCTGATTACTGTTTATTAGTGCACCCATAGTATGCATTAGCATTATCACAATCCTTACTCTTGAGATCACATGCTTTACTGTGCATCTTTTCTGATACAGGTTATGTGTCACTGCAGAATGGCTTGCTTTAGAATTCTGTAAATTTTTTGTTTGGTAATTTTACTGTTAAAGCAATATTTGAGTAATTTAAACATATTACATTAATTTGTGATCATTTCTTTCTCTGTAATAAATCCAAAAATGATAGCCCGTGTGAGATAACCAATAGGCACGTAATAATAATCCAGTCTTTATTGTACAAAATAATAAAATAAATCTTTTATTATGTGCACAGGTTAGCGCTTTCACCAGAGGCTTCTTCAGACCTTAAAAACTTCCCTCCAAACAAACAATTACTTATATACTCATCATGTGATCATGCTTCAATTAATCAATTAACTTACTCAGCAAACCCAACCTTTCCATGAGTTTAAAGTCACATTAACATATATACAAAGATGTTAATATATTTTAAAAACTTCTAAGATTTTTTAAAACGACTTAGAAGAGGTTAGACACTCTATATGATGTAAAGCCCTACTAAAAATATACTAAAACCTCATTCATATGGTTAAAAGTTTTGGAACATAAATTGTTTAACATATTCAGATACATTCACAACTTCACCTATTGGTTCCCATATCCTTTTGAAATGTGAACTGCAGATCACAACAGCTTCATACATATGGTCATTCTGTTGTATAATAACAATGCTATCAGTGTTTCGATTTTGAACAAAAATGCGTGGAATGCTCCGCGCCTGATGAACATTGCCCAAAACTCTCTGTATTTATCATATTAACCTATCATAACGTCAGCTCCCTATGAAATACATTATTTCATCAAAATTATAATGACCCTACTTGTCGGCCTAACTGCTGATGAAACCCACTAATATAACTGTGAGTGCAGACCATCATTAGTATATGCTGACTTTAAACACATTCGCATAGATTTAAGGGTAGATACATACCACAAGACCATCTAAAGACCGATCTTAGCGAAATTGCTACTACTGACCTATGTATCATACAATCGAACATCCGCATGTATCATCATTCATTTAACCTTTAGGTTGACCCTTGAAATTATTACAGAGCACAAACTTTACTTTTCACCTAAATGTGAAATGCTTACCACTTATTACTATACTACTGATATGCATGATACTAAAATATGACTATCTGTAAAATTAGATGTCAATAAGGATTTTTGCTACTTCTTAGCCATTACCCTTCTATTCCTAAGAATGGATTTTATTGTGGCTCTTTCATTCAGGCCTGTGCCTTTGTCTGCCCTGAGTTTAATAATCCAGTTAACCTCTTTATTTTCTGTGGCATTCCTTATGTTCCCTTCATGTATCCTAGGCATATATATATCTATTACTTTAAATCTAAAAATATGTTCTTTACCATCCATCATTACATGTTTTGCTAATGCATTATTCTCATAATTAACTCTTATAGCATATAAATGCTCTCTAATTCTGTTATGAAATTTCCTATTGGTCTTGCCTACGTAGAACGAGAAGCATTTCTGACAGGTGGCCAAATATACCACAAGCATTGTGTTACAATCTGCTGTGACTTTGAAGTGATGGTAAATTCCTGTATCTGGAGGTATAAAATCTAATCTCTCATCAATATATGGGCAATATTTGCATTTTCCACATGGTATAGTCCCTTTGTGGTCATTAATTCTAAAGTCTTCTATATGATGACACAACAACCTTTTAAGGTTGGGTTTATTCTTGAGTAAATATTTTGGTTTTACCCCTATGATTTTTCTTATATCTTCATTCGTGGTTAATACACGCCAATGCTGTTGGATTATTTTCATTATATGTTGATTATCCACTGTGTGAACCATTGGTATTCGTAGTTCCTGAAATTCATTACTTTGTGTCTTTCCTGTGGTTGTTGTGTTAGAGAAATAAGGTGCCTGCCCTGTCTAGTCTCACCATATTCATTTCATACAGGCCCTTGTCTATGTCATTACTTCTATATCCACACTTTACTAATCTACTTCTAAATAAATCCATTTCCTCATGGTATCCCTCTTCTTTTGCATTTAATCGAGATATTCACATAGCTTGCCCTTTGACTAAATTGTTAAATACATATTGTAGATGCATACTTTGTCTATGAAGTATTGCATTCTTATAACATTTATTTCTATATACACCTGTATTGATATAGATGTCCATTACCCTTTCGACATATACATCCAAATATTCAACCCTAGTGTGTGAAATGTTCGAGGAGAATTTCAAACATTTGGTAATGTTATTCATTTTAGAAATACTTTCAATTAGTCTTTGTTCCTCTCCTTCCCATATGAGGAAGACGTCGTCTACAAAACGACGGTAAAAAATCACGTGATTTTTAAACCAGGTCTCTTGAAATAAATATTCTTCCTCCCACAGCGCTAGGAACATATTGGCATAGCTGTTGGCACAAGAAGTGCCCATAGCTACGCCTTCGCGCTGGACATAGATGGTATTGAGGAAAACAAAGACATTGTTTTTTAAAATAATCTCCAAAAATATACCTATAAGTTGTATGCTAGATTCACTATATTCACTATGTTTAATAAGGTACCTTTGTACATAGTTTATACCTAAATCATTAGGAATGATTGTAAATAATGATTGAACATCCAAAGTGACAAACATCATACTGGTTTGCATAGGTGTAATACTAGTATGTTTGTACAAATCCATGAGAAACTGTTTTGTATCTTTCAGTACCAAATAATTTTTATCCAGAACTGGCCTGAGCTGTCTCTCAATATAAAGTGAGAATGTTTCTGTACACCACCCTCTACCAGAGACTATAGGTCTCATAGGGGGATTTACTGGATTCTTATGTACCTTGGGTACTCCCTTTATCTCGGGTATCAATGGATGTTCCACCTCTAAAAATTTAGCTAATTTGTTAGTGATCATGCTATTACTAAGTAACTCATGTAAAGTCTGAGTTATATTTGCTTGTATGTTCTCAACTGCTTTTTTGTTTATAATACTATAATATAGTGTATCTTTGAGCATCTCTTGCATCACTCGTATGTATTCTGATTTATCCATTACTGCAAGTGGTCCCCCTTTGTCTGCAGGCCTGAAGACTATGGTATGATCTTTTTGTAATCTCTGTAGAGCTTTCCTTTCATTGTAATTAAGGTTATACCTATATCTGATGTTACCCAGTTTGGTTCTCTCATTGTACAAGCAGTGCACATCTTCCTCTACTAAATTATAAAAAGCCTCTACTAGTGGATGGTTGTTCGGAACAAATTGACTTGGTTTTGAAAATGGACATATGTCCCTACTCACATGGTCTTATGATATGTATGGGTCACAGATGGTCTTATGGTATGTATCTACCCTTAAATCTATGCAAATGTGTTTAAAGTCAGCATATACTAATGATGGTCCGCACTCCCAGTTATATTAGTGGGTTTCATCGGCAGTTAGGCCGATAAGTAGGGTCATTATAATTTTGATGAAATAATGTATTTCATAGGGAGCTGATGTTATGATAGGTTAATATGATAAATATAGAGAGTTTTGGGCAATGTTCATCAGGCGCGGAGCATTCCACGCATTTTTGTTCAAAATCGAAACACTGATAGCATTGTTATTATACAACAGAATGACCATATGTATGAATCTGTTGTGATCTGCAGTTCACATTTCAAAAGGATATGGGAACCAATAGGTGAAGTTGTGAATATATCTGAATATGTTAAACAATTTATGTTCCAACACTTTTAACCGTGTGAATGAGGTTTTAATATATTTTTAGTAGGGCTTTACATCATATAGAGTGTCTAACCTCTTCTAAGTCGTTTTAAAAAATCTTAGAAGTTTTTAAAATATATTAACATCTTTGTATATATGTTAATGTGACTTTAAACTCATGGAAAGGTTGGGTTTGCTGAGTAAGTTAATTGATTAATTGAAGCATGATCACATGATGAGTATATAAGTAATTGTTTGTTTGGAGGGAAGATTTTAAGGTCTGAAGAAGCCTCTGGTGAAAGCGCTAACCTGTGCACATAATAAAATATTTATTTTATTATTTTGTACGATAAAGACTGGATTATTATTACATGCCTATTGGTTGTCTCTCGCTGGCTATCGTTTTTGGATTTATTACTACTTATTTTCAAGACAGCAGAGAGGCTTTTGCTCTTGTGGGAGTGTCAGTTTTCACTGTCACGCATTTCCTTCTCTGTGTTTATCATATCTTCTACATGTAGTCATTAGAGATGCATCTGCTGTAATTGTTCTTCACAATATTAATCCTGGGTTCATGTTCTCATTTCAGGTAGCTATATCAACACCACACAAATATTTTAGCACTCTTTATTTTCAGGCATTGTAGATTTCAGGTCCAATAACATTTAGGTAACAATCATTATGTCTTCATGTTATTCTCATTTGCAGTACAACTGTTTCAGTACTTCAGATTATTCCTGTCAAGAATGGATTTTCACATTAAAGTGCCTGAGCTTCCAAACAAAGAAAATAAGTGTCAGTTTTCTGGCAGTTTAAGTCAGACGATTAAGGCTAAGATCAGTAATGAGTTTAATTCTAATCAGGTGTTTGATTCCTTCACTCTTGATTTGTCTACTGTGTGACTCTGTGTCACTTTACCATACTATATTTTTGTGTCACTGCTAGAAAGAGAGACTTGCTCCTAATAGGCTCACCCGGTTAACAAATAAATAACAAACATGCAAAAGTGCTTTATAACCAAAGATGCAAAACTTTTAGTTATGTACTCACCATAACTTCAGATGTTTGGGATCCATCTCGCCTACATTCTGTACTGATGGGCTCGGAGTCGATCCCTCGGCTCCGACTCGGCACGCTTATGCTATAGAGCGAGGCCTCTTATTGGCTGAGCTATCTTTATCCCAGGATGCACCACCACTAATCCCCCAGATCTTGTTTGTCCGCATACATGCACACATGCACAACTTGATTATATAACATTGTTAGATGTTTCAAGATGAAACAACAGGATTCGGACCTTCTGGTATCCTCTGATCTCCAAGGAAGGGGGAAGGAGGGTGGGTTATTAGGAATGTAGGCGAGATGGATCCCAAACATCTGAAGTTATGGTGAGTACATAACTAAAAGATGTTATGTGATCCTATCTCGCCTACATTCTGTACTGATGGGACAGCGTCCCTAGCACCTAAATCCCGGGTGGCTCATTGGAAAACACTCCTGAGCACTGTGGAACCAAATGAAGCTCGTCCTCTAGATGCCACATCTAATTTGTAGTGGGAAATGAAGGTGTGCGGGGAAGACCATGTAGCCGCAGCACAAATGTCCCTAATAGCAAGTTTAGAATGAAATGCTATCGAAGTAGCCATAGCCCTTGTAGAATGAGCCTTGACAGAGGTGGAAAGCTCTTTGTTAGAATAAAAATAAGCTTGAGAAATACAGTCCCTGATCCATTTGGCAATAGTGACCTTTGTGACAGCTTTGCCCAATTTGTTATCTGCAAAGGATACAAACAACTGATCTGTTTTTCTTGTTTGTTTGGTCCTGTCTAGATAAAAACGTAACTGTCTGTGAACATCTAGTGTGTGGAATATGAACTCCGCCTTGTTAGAGTATTTTGGGAAAAAAACTGGAAGCTCTAACGATTGTTGTAAGCAGAAAGTAGAACAAACCTTAGGGACAAAGGAGGGATTTGGTCTGAGGGATACTCTGTCCTTGTGAAAAACCAAGTACGGAGGTTTTACTGACAAAGCTTGAAGCTCTGAAACTCTTCTGGCAGAAGTAATCGCCACCAGAAAAGCTGTCTTCCATGATAGAAACTTTAAATCACATGTAGCTGCCGGTTCAAAGGGAAAAGAGGTCAAGGCGCGTAACACTATATCAAGATCCCATGGAGGTGCAGGATGAGAAATCGGGGGTCTCAATAGAGCAGCACCTTTTAGGAAGGTCTTGCACAATCTATTGCTCATTAAAGGTGGGTCTATGGATTCGTGAAAATTAGAAATTGCTGCCAATTGTACCTTGATGGTAGAAACTGAAGAGCCTTGATTAAAAAGAGAAGTCAGAAATTTTAGTACTTCTGCCACGGGAATAGAAATGGGGTCCAGGCCCCGGAGTTGAGCCCAAATAGCAAATCTTTTCCATTTGCTAGAATACAGTTTCTTTGTAGCAGACTTATGGGCCGAAGATAATATGTGTACAACATCTGGATCCAAAGTATGACTCCTGACTATCGTCGGAAGAGGAGGAGCCAAGCCGTCAATTTTAAGGTGTGTAGGACTGGTGGAATAGTCCTGACTGATGAACCAGTAGGTCCGGTATCTGATCCAGAAGCCATGGACCTTGCAGGGCATGTTTCCGAAGATAGGGGAACCACACTCGACGGGGCCAGTAAGGAGCAATTAAGATCATTTTGCTCCCCAAGAGAGATGCCTTTTGAATCACTCTGGGAAGGAGAGGAACTGGAGGGAAGGCATAAAGCAAGCCGGTGGGCCAAGGATGGATTAATGCGCCCATGGGGCTCTTCCCTGGAGCCGGGGTTAGGGAGAAGAATTCTTTGCACTTCGCATTCAGAGGAGTCGCGAAGAGGTCGCAACACGGAACTCCCCATTCGCTGAAAATCTGACTTGCAACTGTCATATTCAGAGACCATTCGTGAGGAGAGAGGATGGTCCTGCTCAATCTGTCGGCTATCACATTGGACTTGCCCGGTATGTGAGTAGCCACTAGGAAGCGTTTGGTGGAGACTGCCCATTCCCAAACCCTCATGGCTTTTCTGCAAAGAGGATAGGATCTGGTCCCTCCCTGTTTGTTCAGGTACCAGACAACTAACATGTTGTCTGAATGGACGGCAATCACACCTTGAGGGAGATAATCATGAAGGGCTTGAAGGGACAGAAGTACTGCCCTCATTTCCAAGATGTTGATATGAAGCAAAATCTCTTCCGGATGCCATTTGCCTTGGACTGACCTGCCCAGGGAATGCCCCCCCCCACCCCATCTGGGAGGCGTCCGTGGTCAAAGTGGCCGCCGGATTAGGTAGAACAAAGGGTCGTCCCTGATCCAAGTTGGAGGGCACTAGCCACCAGCGAAGGTCCCGTCTGCAAGATTCCGTGATCCATACAAGGTGGTTGAGAGGGAGTTCCTGAAAGGACCACTGAGCTGAGAGGAGCCACTGGAGAATCTTCATGTGCAACCTTGCCAAGGGGACCAGAAGAACCGTGGCGGACATGGATCCCAATAGCTGCAGGACCATTCTGGCTGGGGCTTTGGATCTTGGAAGTAAGGCTCGAACTTGAGCTTGTATGGTTTGTATTCTGTCTGTAGGCAGGTAGACCCGCATTTGGTTTGAGTCTATCTCTACCCCTATGAATCTTATTCATTGAGATGGCAGCAACACAGACTTTGGCCAATTGAAGGTGATTCCAAGGGAATTTCCCAGTGATACGGTGGCTTGTAGGCTCCGCAGAAGTAGATGCTTGGAGGGGGCAGTTAGGAGCCAGTCGTCTAGATACGGAAACACCTGGAATCCTAGACTTCTCAGGTGAGCAGTCATGACTGCCAAACACTTGGTGAACACGCTGGGGGCTGTGGTGAGACCAAAGGGCAGCGCACGGAACTGAAAATGACTGTCTCCTAGGCTGAAGCGCAGATGTCTCCTGGACGCTTGATGTACCCTGATATGATAATAAGCATCCTTGAGATCTATGGAGCACATCCAAACACCTTTCTCCAGCAATGGGAGAATGGTTTGTAGGGTGACCATTCGGAACTTGGACTTTCTGACTGAATGGTTTAGGATGCTGAGGTCCAAAATGGGCCTCAAGTCCCCGGTCTTTTTTGGCACCAAAAAGAATCTTGAGTAATTCCCTAATCCGATCTGGTCTGCGGGGACCGGTTGGATGACTCCTTTTTGCAGGAGCTTTGAAACCTCTGAGGCTGCGGTATCCCATTGACTGGGTGGCGGGTCTGGGATTTTTTTGGACTGGGGGGGTGAGAGAATGGGATGGAGTAACCTCTGGTGATAATCCGAAGCACCCATCGGTCCTGAGTGATACCTTCCCAGGCCTTTAGGTGCTTCGAGAAACAACCCCCGACTGGCTCCGGAGCAGCACAGCCGGGCAATCCCTCAGGGACTATGAAAGGCTGAAGAGCCACGAAAGGACTCACGGTCTCCAGTGTTGCGAAGGACTCTGCCGCCTCTGGGACGGCGTCTTCCGGAAGAATTTCCCCCTCCTCTGCCTCTGGAAGGGGAGGCCTCCTGCTGAGAGGGGTAAGGCTTCTGAGATCTACGGAACCACATTTTCCCTCCTCTTTTAGCCTTGGGATAAGGCCGAAAGGGAGTGGAAAATCATGCCCCTATGGCAGTCAGAGTCTTACCCTCCTGTTCACAGCGGGTTAGCGTGTCCTTTACCTTGGGTCCAAACAGGGAGGACCCATCAAAGGGGGCGTCGGCAAATAAAGACTTAAAGGCCTCCGCGAAGTGACACAGACGGAGCCAGGCTTGTCTCCGTAGAGCAATGCCTGTACCCGCCACTCTGCTCGCCCCTTCGGCCGCATAAGAAATGAGCCTCATGGACGAGTTCGAAATGGACGACATTGTAGCCAGCTGAGAGCCAACCGTCTGGGCCAGCTCCTCAGGCAGGTTACCCAATAGGGTATCGGATAGCTCCTTAATCAGATCCCTCTGAAACCTGGTGAAGTGCGTAAGGTAGTTCAAGGACCTCAGTGTAAAGGCCGCTGAACTGAGGGTGCGCTTTCCGTACCGATCCATGCTCCTAGACTCCTTATTAGGAGGATGGACGGACGTAGAAGCCTCTGCTACATCTTGCTGGGTAGCAGATGCCACCACCAAAGCATCTACAGCCACACCTTTAGTAAGGAACTCTCTATCAGGGGGCGCCGAGAGAAATTTGTTCAGATGAGCGGGCACCGGTTCCACAGAGTCTGGGTGTTCCCACGCCCTTCGACAGATCAAATCCAAGAGCTCGTTGAAGGGCGGAGACACCCAGGAGGCGGAGGGCTGAGCCCTGAAGGCCTTCAGGAACACCGACTCATCAGCAGAGGGAGGTTTGGACTGCCAGCCGCCTCGTTGCTTTAGGGCTTCCAGGATGTCTGCAAAGGAGATATCATCCGAGGACGACTTGGGGGACCCTTCTGCATCATCGAGATCAGTGTCGGATGTCAGAGACTCATCAGGGGAGTCAACGTGCTTCCTCTTGCACGATCTCTTCCTGGGAGGTTCTTCCGAAGAGGCTTCAGAAGGACCTCCAGGAGGGGGAGAAACCCCAGCGGGGGTAACCTGAGGCCCAGGGGCTCCACTGTCTAAGGACAGGGGGACTGCCAACGACCCAGTCTCCAAATGTAGGGAAGGAGCTGGGGAAACCGTGGAGGTAGCCAAGGAAGATTTGGCTAAAGCACTCCTCATAGCCCTGAAGGCGGGACCACCAGAATCCTGGGAGGGTCCCACCTCCGTGGCCACAACAGTGGACGGTACTCCCGCCGCTGACGCACCAAGAGGGAGACTTGGGACCGAAAGCATCAATCCCGAAGCCTCCCCCCCAGGGCCAAAGGAAGAAGTCCGTGTACTGAACTCCGACCCAAGAGGCAGAGTTGGAGCAAGGGTCGGGCCCGACCCTAACACCTCCACAGGTTCCACCAGCACCGGCTCCAATGGTGCCGAAGCTGTTGGAGGAGGAACCACAATAGGGGAGTGGACCATCGGCTCCGAAGGCAAATGGGCTGGAGCCGAAACCATCTTTTGGAACACCGGAGACTGGAAGAGTCGAAGGAGCACCCTGTCGATGTCCGAATCAGACATATTGGATGATCTCGAGGATACCGATCGGGCCCGAGCCGATTTCTCCATCGGCTCCGAAGGGCTCAGGGACCAGCTCCGAAAGGACTCAACAACTATCGGCTCCAAAGAAGGTTTCAAGGAAATTTCCCTCGGTGCTGATAAGGACTTCGGCTCCGAGGGGGAAGAGTCTGAGCCGGTAACCCTTATCGGCTCCAATATCAGTGGAGCCGATGAGGGTGACCTGCCTCTCGATGCCCCAGACCTTGGCTCCGAAACCAGAGGGGTCAAGGCTGGAGGCATCGAGGCAGACCGTTCCGACCTCGGCTCCGAAGTCCATGGAGCCGATGGAGAAGTCGGCTTAGCTTTTTTAGCGGTCGGTTCCGACTGACTGGTCGGAGCCGACGCTCTCTTCTTTTTAGAAAGAGACAGAGAGGAAGATAAAGCCTCCTCGAAGGAAGGCTTGATTAATCCTTTGAGGATTAATTTGTTTTTCCTCTCCTGGAGGACTCTAGAAGAGAACGCGTGGCACACACTACACGACTCTTGTAGGTGTTTAGCACCTAAGCAATAGACGCACGAGGAGTGGTCGTCCGTTATGGACATTTTAAAACCACACCTCTTGCATTTCTTAAACCCGGAGGGTTTGTGTTCTTTCGACATAGTCCAAGCCAAAACACAGTTGTCTACAACTAGAAGAAGGGTTTGTCACAAGAAAAATATCCCTACTTTAGTATTAAAAATTTAAAAACTAAAACCTTTTATTTTTTTTTTTTTATTTTTTTTTAAGAAAAGACAAACTTTCTACAAAAGAAAGAGAGAGATAGAGAGGGTCAAGACCCTCTAACTTAAATGGGTATTTGACCCACACACAACAACAAAGGTACTAGAAACCACAGGGGAAGGCCCCTCTAACTTAAACGGGAACCTTCCCTGACAGGAAAAAACACGAAATTCTTAACCAAAACTACAAAACACACTCGTATACAAAGAATAGCCGTTAAAACAGCTTTTGGATTTAAATCAAGCAAATTTCTGACAGGAAAAATCCTAAATAAAAAGTACTTAGCCCAGCCAAGTTAAGACCACGTCTAAGCTCTGTAAGCGGCAAACGAGATCTGGGGGATTAGTGGTGGTGCATCCTGGGATAAAGATAGCTCAGCCAATAAGAGGCCTCGCTCTATAGCATAAGCGTGCCGAGTCGGAGCCGAGGGATCGGCTCCGAGCCCATCAGTACAGAATGTAGGCGAGATAGGATCACATAACATCAATAAATTTATCTAAATGTATCTAAGCAAAACAATGATTTTGGCACAATTCTCAATAAAATTTTCAGTAACTGATAGAAAATAACAGAATGCTCGCAGAGTAAAAATCAAACAACGTGCTGATATTTGTTAAGCTTTTATGCACCAAATACATTTTCAAAACTGGAAAGTCATGGACATTGATATGTTTTCTAACATAAAATAAAATGGAGTCCAGTATCCTTTATAATGGCGCAGTGAAAATGGAAAATGTATGGTTTTAAATATGTCAATCGATTTAGTTAGACTGCTGTTTTATAGTCACTTTATTGATGATGTTTATTATACAGGATATAACAGAAGAAGAAGAATTATTATTTTATGAATGTTTAACCAACATCTCTGATTATTTATTATATACTCCCCCCCCCGCCACCACCCTACACATATGATAACCCTAACTGTAATGCTAGCCCTGCCCCTAACCCTAATCCTATATATTATGTTACTAAAATCCCTTTCCATAACAGTATCACTACATAAGACAAATGGACAAAGAATACAGACAACACAAAGCATGCACAACACTGACTTTGATCCCTTATCTATCCCTTATTCTAACCCTGACATTCAAACACCTGCATATTCACAACAATTGCTATAACACAGCTTGTCTATCTTCACAACCACCACTTTTTCTCTGAAACATTAATTTTCCTCACACACCTATTACCTACAGTATTCAAAACTAAATTCAACCATGTGTGACTTACTCAAATGAGCATTTACTCATTTGTTCATTGTCTCTGTTTTTACACCCACAAAATATGTATACACACAAATATATATATATATATATATATATATATATATATATACACATATGGGTCTACTTTAAAACACTGAAGACGAGAACACCGAGACTGGAAGATCGACAACTGAGATGACCGACAGTTTAAAAGCCCGATGCTGAGAACACAGACATGTTAAGGTAAGTGTGTGATAGTGACAGACTTTAGGGTTAGGGGTGGGTTAAGTGAGTTAGGGTTAGGGCGCGGGTTAGGTGAGTGTGCGATAGTGACAGACCTTAGGGTTAGGGTTTGGGTTAAGGTTAGGGCATAGATAGTTGTGTATGTAAGGTTTAGTATAGGTTTGTAAGTTTTTTGTTGTGCTTGTGTTGTGTGTGTGTTTTTCGGAAAAGGTATTTGTTTTGTTGATTGTCATGATTGTGGTTTGTCGGGCATGTAAAATTTCATGCTTTTAAACTGTCGGTCATCTCAGTTGTTGATCTTCCGGTCTCGGTGTTCTCGTCGTCGGTGTTTTGCGTGTCAGTGTTTTAAAGTAGACCATACATATATGTGTGTGTGTATATATATATATATATATATATATATATATATATATATATATATATATATATATATATCATAATAAAGTAATAAAACACGACAGCCACCAACCAATACCAGAACCTGGGTCCACTAAAAAAATTGCAAAGCACAAAAAATATACAGAAAGATATAAGGACGACCAAAGATCTCCAAAATAAATCCATCTTTAATGAATAAAAATAAAGGCATAAGCGCTTTTGTAAACACTCATAAACATAAACAATGTATGCATATACGCATAAGTAAAAAACATCCAAAATTCTATATAAAACGTATAAACATATGCCAATAAAATAAAAAATATAATAATAATGATCCAAGAACACTATTACCACATAAGTAAAGGTGATACAGTTAGTGCTCTATCTAAGCATATTGCGGATACAGACATTTCTCATTTTTTTAAGTTTATGGTGATAGGACGTACCTTTGCGAGCATTATGAAAGGTAAAATTAGGAATCAAACTGAACAGTTAGAAGCCAAATGGATAGATTGCGTGGAGTCTGTAGACATGGCCTGAACGACAGAGTACGTTTGAGACCTAAACACAAAGCCAGATCATTGAACAGAAGATAGTCTGGCATTCATTTATCTTAAATCATTATTATTATATTTTTTATTTTATTGTCATATGTTTATATGCTTTATATAGAATTTTGGATTTTTTTACTTATGCATATATGCATATATTGTTTATGAGTTTATGGGACCAGACGGTGTCCCGGGCTGCGTCCTACATGAACTCCAAGAAAAGCTAAACCCAAACATAAAACTACTGTTCAATCTCAGCCTTACTACAGGATATGTACCTAAAGAGTGGCGTACAGCAGCAGTGGTCCCTCTCCACAAAGGTGGTGCCTCAATGGATCCTGGAAACTATCGCCCCATAAGCCTGACTTGGTCTGCAAAGCTATGGAAAGGATCATCATGGACCTCATAAATAAAGATATTGGAGACCTACAGACACTGGATTCTACCCAGTTCAGCTTTGTTAAGGGCAGATCCTGCCTCTTAAACCTGGTCGATTTCTTTGAAACAGTCACCAAGGCCATTGTGAGGGAAGGTGGTCCACACAGCCTACCTGGACCTCGCAAAAGCCTTTGATACAATACCCCACTCGGGCATTATAGATAAGCTCACCAGCTTAAATATAAACCCCTATGTCACTAGATGGGTTGCAAACTGGCTCAAGGACAGAACCCACATGGTTAGAATTGTTGGAGCCATGTCAGACTCCAAACCAGTTACAAGTGGTGTCCCACAAGGCTCAGTCCTGGGACCTCTCTTGTTCGGTATATATTTCTCGGAGGTACAGGCCAACATGGAAGGACTGTGGCTGACCAAGTTCGCAGATGACTGCAAACTTGGTGCCATAATCGGCTTTCCAGCCGACACAAGCATCCTCCAAAAGGGCCTCATAGAAACAGACAACTGGTGCCAGAGCCATGGCCTCAAGCTAAATGCCAAAAAGTGTATAGTCATCCCCTTTGGCAAAAACAAAGTGCCCACAAATTACCACATAGGTGGTAATCCATTAAGTACAGAAGAAATAATTAGGGACCTGGGGACCCAAGTTGATAGCAATCTCTCATTTGACAACCACATGGCCAAAATGGTTAGAAAAACATTTTATATAGCCCACCTAATCATGAAGGGATTCACATCTAGATCAGGGGAGGTCATCGTGCCTCTTTACTCATCCCTCATCAGGCCCATAATTGAGTACAATGCCCCTTTTGGGATGTACCTTACCAGACACCTGCAGCAACTGGAAAGACCCCAAAAGTACCTCACCAAGAGGATCAAAGGACTCAAACAGATGCCATATGCTGCCCGGTTAAAGAAACTCCAGCTCTACTCAGTGGCGGTAATACCGCCTGCTCAGAGGCAATCTGTGTCTGACGTATAAAGCCATGTCCAACCCGGAATTAATGGACATGCTGCACCTCAGAAAATCCAAATCCCATCAAGCTACGCGCTCGAAAGACTTGAACCTCAGCACTGAAATAAATAGGACATGCTGGAGGGACAGATTCATAACCCAGAGGCTCCCTTCACTCTGGAATAAAATCCCAGTCTAGGTTAGGCAGAGTCCCTCGTTGACTCTCTTCAAGAGGAATCTTGATGAGTGGATGGGAGATCGTAGGTTTACCCCAGGTATCACTTCTGTGTCACTGTTAGACAGAGGCACAGTATACTAACCTTGAAAAAGGGCATAGCAAAATTAATTTAAAATGGGTGGTGAAAGCCAAACACACTCTGGCTAGGCTAATAAATGCCCTAGGGCAGATAGCCTAGTATGAACCTATGAATCTCTGAACCTATGAGTGTTTTTTATGATGTATGCCTTTAAGAAAGCAAGCTTTTTAGTCATGTGATTTTTTTTAATTAGTGTATTTAATGAGCTGAACTTTAAGTTGATGAAGTAGATTTTTATTCATTAAAGACAGATTTATTTTGGAGTTCTTTGGTCGTCCTTGAATCCTTTTGTGTATGTATATATATATATATATATCTATATATATATATATATATATATATATATATATATATATATATATATATATATATATATGGATCTACCTTAGTAGATCGACAAGTTAAAAAAGCGAATTCACCGGCCAGAAGATGCAAATCACTTCACCGGCCAGAAGATCGACAGTGCACAAACACGACATTGCATACACCCGACACATCATACCAACAAACAAAACAAATCCCTATCCAAAACCCACACACACAACACAAGCACACCAAAATCCTCACAAGCGAACACTAACCCATACATACACAACTATCTACAACCCTAACCCAAACCCTTACCCTAAGGTCCGTCACTATCGCACACTCACTAACCCGGCGCTAACCCTAACTCACTTATCCCACCCCTACCTACAGACCACCAACATCGCACACTTACCTTACTGCACCCTTACCTAACCCGCCTAACCCTAACTCACTTATCCCACCCCTACCCCTACAGACCACCAACATCGCACACTTACCTTACTTGCACCCTTACCTAACCCGCGCCCTAACCCTAACTCACTTATCCCACCCCTACCCCTACACACCGTCAACATCGCACACTTACCTTACTCGCACCCTATCGTCCGTCACTACCGCATACTTACACATCCTTTCCCCATCGCAGTGTTCTCAGCGTCGGTGTCTTCCTCCATCGGTCTTCTGCCTTGTCGATCTTCTGGCGTCGGTGAAGTGATTTGCGATCTTCTGGCGTTGGTGAATTTGTTTTCGCTTTTTTAACTTGTCGATCAACTAAGGTAGATCCATATATATATATATATATATATATATATATATATGTATGCATGTATGTATAGATATAGATATATATATCAATATATATATATATATATGTGTGTGTGTGTATATATAAAATTATACATATATGTATATATCAAATGAAACAGTATCCTGATTATAATAAATCTGGTGTTTTTTATGTAGATATTTGTGCTATTGTCCTGCTTTTCAGACTTGAATAGCAAACAGGAAGCTTAAAATAAGGGTGATCTAGCATTTAACTTCTTTTACTAAATTTTCTTACAAAAAATGTTGGAAGTAGGTGTTATGGAAGTCTGAAGAAGTGCTTTTGCATGAAAACTTAGTTAATAATTAGAAAACTTAGTTAATATTTATATGCTGTTTTGTTTTTACTCTGCACTGGTTCTGTTATTTTTTGTTACCTAATAAACATTTTCTTGGGAAGTGTGCTAAGTTATTTGCAAGTATTGTTCTTTTTTGCTTCTTACTTCCTTGCACTGATACAAGTGCTATTTTTTTAATTTCTTAATTTTCATTGTCTAAATGTAGGTGTCATACAGTGACAGCTAAATATTTCCTTTCTTGCTTGAGCACAGTAGGGCACAATATCTAGCTGGTGGGAATCTAGGGATGTCTGAAGACAAAAATAAAATGAAGTAAATAAGCTGTGGAAACTATTTACTTCTAATCCACTGTTAAACATGAAAGAACATTTCCTTATATTTCCTATGAGAGAAAAGTAATAAATGCCATAGTATAATAACGTATTTACATATTTTATATACACAATATATAGAGCACAGAGAATAACCAAATTTTTCATGCTCACCATAAAAACACTGGCTACCATTTACTCTTGCATTGAAAAAAAGACTTAGCATGCCAAAAAACAGTAAACTTCTTTTTCTATAAAACTCACATGTACTGAAAATACATCTGGTAACTATTAAACTACAAGACTACTGGAATTTGATTCTTTCTACCTCCATTTGTGTACTGTGTGACTCTGAACAAGTCATGTAACCAGACACCATTTCTGAAAAAACAGGTTTACTGCCTGTGAAGACTGGGGAAAGATGGGCGAAGGCTGCCAGCCTAGTCAAATAGAATTTGATACATAATTCTATCATTTGTATATATAAATGTAAAATTACAGGCTTGAGTTCTTAAATGAAAGAAAACACTGTAAAATGTGAACTTCAAGATTGTTGCAACATTGCCATCTGCTGTAAGGAAATCTAAGCCAAACATTTCAAATGGTCTTTGAAGTTACAATTATCTAAAAAGTTGTGCGAAAGCGGCTGGCTGAACACATTCTTTCTATTGTCTGAACTTAATGAATAATTGTTAGAGTATACATGTGAAATTCTTTTATTGTTGTAGTTTCCTGAGCAGGTGTTAGATTGCTAAATAATGCAGTTTGTTGGCCAGGGAACTCCAGACTAAGTGTCAAAATGACGTAATGTGTATACTAGGAAAACCTAAGTGTCAAAATGATGTAATCTGGGAGGGGCTTAGCAGAGCTGTTTGCTAATGAGTTTAAAAACTACTGTTGAGTGAGAGACTGGAAGCATTTTGTCTTGGACTATGAACCCCAGCACTGCTTATGCTCTTTATGTATGTAAGAAGGATTATAGCACCGTGTTTTCTCTTAAGAACAGCTAAAGATTAGAAAGTTACATTAAGCGTTTTTCTTTGACATCAGACCTGCCCTACTGTATTGTTTTAAGTTTCTGTGTGATCTCTGAACTCTTAGATATCTCTGTGGTGTAGTAGTTTTGTCTTGTGTTTTTAATTATTTATTATTAAATATTTTAAAACCTTTACTTGTTGCTGGTTTGTGTAGAGATATTAGGCTCTAGAGTACATTGCATATTTATAGAGTTCATTGTAATAAGTCACTCTAAGCCTTAGAATGAATAGTCACATTACCAAATGGATAATAATATTGCACAATAATAATTGGACACCCTTTCAAGTGCCTTTTGGTAGCTGATAATTGTTAGCTGGTGGTGGTAGAAATTGCTACTGTATAATCTGGGTAAAGGGGCACAGCTAGATAATCTGTGTCAGCTTTTCCCAAGAGTGTCTGTGAAGTTATATAAATACTTATCTCAAAGTGTGTGTGGTGTGTCAGCTACCTGGGCAGGGGTACGAAGCACTGGTAGGACAGAGAGGGTACTGGAGGTTAGCTTGCCAGCTAGGCTGAGATCTGGACCCTATAGCTGTGCCAGTTGGGAGTCTTACTGGGGACCTGGAGAGTAAGGGAGCAACCAGCCCCAGCCTAACTGTGATCTCTGTGTGCACTTAAGGGAAATTGTACTTTACTGTGTGTATTTGTTATCCTTTCCTCTTCTATGAGACAACCTCCCTGGTGTTAGTGGTGAGGATTGAGGCTCCTTGATTGCTGGGCCAGGGCATGGTTGTCACAAGTGGTGGCAGTGGTGGGATAAGATATCCTCACATATCTGTTTGGCAGTGGTTGGGATAAGATATCCTCAAACATCTGTTTTACAGTGGTGTGGGTAGAGTGAATCCTGTAGCTTATGTACAGTGATCTCTGAAGGTGTTTTGTACTCTAAATAAGCCACACAGTGTATAATCAGAGTTCAGATCACAATTGTTTTCTTTTGTCAGCTTAGTTAGTCAGGGTGAGCAGGCAGCATGTCAGCACAGGAGTATGGAAAGCTGACAAGGAGCCAGCTGGTGGAGATGTGCCAGGCTAGAGGACTGGTGCATGGAAACCTGACTAAGGCAGACCTGATTGCAGCCTTGGTTACAGCTGCATCAGAAAACAACATCCTGGAGGACGATCAGACTGGCAGTGGCAATACAATATCCTTGGAGAATGGACAGCTCAAACTTTCTGCAAAGGACAATCAGACTGGCAGTGGAAATACACTATCCTAGGAAAATGGACAGCTCAACCTTTCTGCAGTGGACTTAAAAATACAGCTGGAGCTAAAGAGACTTGAGTTGGAGGCCAGGTGTTTGGAGATAGAAGCCGAAGAAAAGGAGCATCAGAGGAAGCATGAGAGGGAAATGCTGACTCTTCGCCGGAGTCATGGAGGTAATGGGGAAGGGAGTAACTGGACCCCAAAAGCACAACAGGTCAGTAAATTCCTTCCGGAATTTAAAGAGGGGGATAATTTTGACACATGTTTGAAAGGGTATGCAAACAATATAGTGTTGACCAAAGGCTCTGGGTACGGTTCCTGACCCCCTTACTCCATGGGAAAGCTGTAACTTGTATATCACAAATGCCTGACTCTGTCTGTTTTGATTATACTGCTGTAAAGAAATGTCTGTTAGAATGTTTTAAGCTAACACCTGAAATGTATAGGAAAAAGTTTCGTGAGCACAGATGCAAGGCAGATGAAAATGTATGTGAATATGTTGCTGAACTGAACACTTATTTTCATAGATAAGTGAGTGGATGTCAGGTCACCACTTCTGAAGGGCTGGCAGACATTTTAGTGAGGGAACAAGCCCTTAGCACTTTGCCTGAGGACATGAGGATCTGGTTAGCTGATAGGCAATGTGCTACTTCAGATGAGTTAGGGAAAAAGGGAGATCTCTACCTGGTCAGCAGGGCAGCCCTGCACAGGAAGGTGACCCCCAGTACTGCTCTTGGGTCTAAAGGAACCCATGGTGGGCAGCACAGACAACCCCAACAGAATCCACCAGTAGCAGGGGAAGCCACTACTCCAGGTACACATCTAGGAGCTAGGGTGAAATGTTTTGAATACAACCAGTGGGGCCATGTGGCATACAGATGTCCATGGAGGCAAGGTGGGGAACCAAAGGTGAGGGAGAAAGTAAGTGGGAAAGACAAAATGCCAATAGTGGGGTGTCTTGAGACAACAGGGGTATGGAACTACCATCCTGCAGATGACTTGAGAGGGAAGGATTTGGATGAGGCAGTACTATGTACTCATGCAGTTAAATGCAATGAGGCTAGGAGACAAGCATGTGGGTCTTGTAGCCTGGGGGAGAGCCAGACAGACTGCATACTTGCAGCCAGGACTGGTGAGGTGGTTACTTCAGGGAGTGAGCCACATTGCTTGTGGGCACTGATGGTCCCTTGGACAGAGTGACTGCAAAAGTAGAGGTGAGGTGTAGTACCCAGGCTGACAGTGAGGCACCATTGTCAAAGGATGCCAGGCTTCCTGTGGAAGGGAAGCTGGGAAGGGTTAGAAGGAGAGAGTTGAGATAGGCTCAGATCTCAGACTCTACACTGCAAGGCCTGCGGCAAGTAGCTAGGGAGGCATCTGATTCTCAAGGGAAGTGGGAATCTGTATACTGGGACAAAGGGTTACTATGCAAAGAGTGGACTCCTGAAGAGGGCTAGAAGGTGAGAGAGTACAGCAGTTGGTAGTGCCTAGAGCTTACCACCTGGTGCTTCTAGCCATAGCCCATGATATTCCCTTTGCAGGTCATATGGGCATAAAACATACAAAGAGGCATATTATGCAAAACTTCTATTGGCCTGGAATTTCCAGAGATGTAACAGGGTACTGCAGGACCTGTGAGCAGTGCCAAAAGGTAGACAAGGCAGGAGACAATGTGTGAGCTCCTTTGATGCCTTTGCCTGTGACTGAGAAGACATTTCAGAGGGTAGCTATAGATATTGTGGGTCCTCTGAGTACCCCAAGTTCCACAGGGAAAAAGTATATCCTAGTGGTAGTGGATTGTGCTACACGATACCCTGAGGCAGTGGCTTTGTCCTCCATTGAGGCAGAGAAGGTGTCAAATGCTTTTTTAGAAATTTTCAGCAGGGTAGGTTTCCCAAAAGAAATAGTGACTGACCAAGGTCCCAATTTCATGTCAGACATGCTGGCTTGTCTGTGGAAGTCCTGTGGGGTGAAGCACATGAAGACCACCCCCTACCATCCCCACACTAATGGTCTTGTTGAGAGGTTAAACTCTACAATCAAGTCCATGCTATGGGCATTTGCAGATCAGCTTAAGAGGGAGTGGGACAAATATTTGCCCCATCTGTTGTTTACTTACAGAGAGGTTCCCCAGCAATCCACAGGTTTTTCACCTTTTGAGTTGTTGTATGGGCATAGGGTGAGGGGACCTCTAGATTTAATTTGAGATGAGTGGGACTGTGAGTGTGAGTCTCCCAAGGAGTCTGTTGTGGCATACATCCTAAACCTCAAGACAAGGCTCAGGGAACTCATGGGCTTGGCCCAGGAGAACCTGGCAGAAGCCCAACAACAGAAAAAGGTGTGGTATGACAGGAATGCTCGGGTTAGAGAATATGCTGTGGGGCAGCAGGTAATGGTTCTCATCCCTGTCAGACACAACAAGCTGCAATCAGCTTGGGAGGGACCCTACAAGGTGGTAAGAAAGGTAAGTGATGTTAACTACATGGTGGAAGTGCTAGGCAGACAGCAGGAGCACAAAGTGTACCATGTTAACATGATGAAACCTTACAATGATAGGGAGGCCCTTGTGCTGAGCATTTGCAGTGGACTGCAGGAAGAGTCTGAGGGAGATCTGGGGACTGATCTCCTCAGTAAGGCTTGGCTGACACCTCGGTGGAAGGGATAGCAATATCCCAGCAGCTATCTCCTACCCAGGTTCGAGAAATTTGTGGACATGTTCACTAGGAAACCAGGGAGCACCCACCTGGTGCAGCACCAGGTGGATACAGGATCCCAAAAGCCTATTAGGCAGGCCCCTTATAGGGTGCCTGAGAGAGTCAGACAGACTCTGAGGGAAGAAGTACAGGAGATGTTGGAACTAGGGGAGATTCAAGAGTCCAACAGTCCCTGGGCCTCACCAGTGGTGTTGGTGCCAAAGAAGGATGGCAGCTCCAGGTTATGTGTGGATTACAGGAAATTAAATAGTCACACATAGTCGGATGCTTACCCCATACCTAGGACAGATGAGGCCCTAGAGCAGCTGGGTGGGGCTAAGTATCTTACAACCATTGATCTTACCAAGGGTTATTGGCAGGTGCCCTTGACTCCCAGTGCTAGAGAGAAGTCAGCCTTTGTGACTCCTTTTGGCTTGTACAAGTTCACAAAGATTCCCTTTGGGGGTGAAGAATGCCCCAGCATCTTTCCAGAGGCTGGTGGATAATATCCTAGCAGGAGCAGGAGGGTTTGCTGTTGCTTACCTAGATGATATTGTCATCTACAGCCATTTCTGGCCAGAGCACCTTCAGCATGTCAGGGAGGTGCTGGGCAGACTACAGAGGGCAGGGTTGACCATTAAGCCGAGCAAATTTCAGGTGGATATGGCAGTGGTCTCCTACCTAGGATATAGGGTGGGGAGTGGTAGGATAAGGCCAGAACCTGCCAAAGAGGAAGCTATTCAGGCATGGCCTGCACCTGTTACCAAAAAGCAGGTGACAGCATTCTTAGGGACAGCAGGGTACTACAGAAAGTTTGTCCCCAGTTATAGTACCATAGCTGCTTCCCCTCACAGACCTGACAAGGATGAACCGGCCAGATAAGGTAGTGTGGACCCCAGCATGTGAGCAGGCATTTCAGAAGCTTAAAGAAGCTTTGAGAGGACACCCTGTGTTAGCCAGTCCAGATTACAGTAAACAATTTGTTGTGCAAGTGGATGCTTCAAACTATGGGGTGGGGGCTGTACTTAGCCAGATTTCTTCAGGGGGGGAAGAGCACCCAGTGGTTTATCTCAGTTGTAGGCTCCAACCCAGGGAGGAATGCTGTGCAGCTGTAGAAAAGGAATTTTTAGCTAAAGTGTGGGCATTGCAGAAACTTCAGCCTTGTCTGTAAGGAAGAAAATTCACTGTAATGACACATCACAACCCTCTAACATGGTTAAACAGAGCCAGTCAGCAAAAGGCCAAGTTGCTAAGATGGAGCCTGGGGTTGCAAGCATATGATATGTCAGTGCAGCACCGCAGTGGGATTAGCAATGCCAATGCAGATGGGCTCTCTCAAGACAGGGAATGGAGTGAGGTACCCTCAGATAGACCTTACCCTCTCAAGTGGCGTTTCTCAAGGGTCACTTGAAAAACTAGCTTGAGTTCTCCATGGTGGAAGAGATGTGAAGATTGGGGAAAGATGGGCTGAGGCTGCCAGCCTAGTCAAATAGAATTTGATACATAATTCTATCATTTGTATAAATAAATTTAAAATACAGGCTTGTATTTTTAAATGAAAGAAAACACTGTAAAATGTGAACTTCAAGACTGTTGCAACATTGACATCTGCTGTAAGGAAAATCAACCCAAGCATTTCATATGTTCTTTAAAGTTACAATTATCTAAAAAGTATTGCCAAAGCGGCTGGCTGAACACATTCTTTCTATTTTCTTAACTTTAAGAATAATTGTTAGAGTATACATGTGAAATGTCTTTTGACATCCGCGGTGGTGCAGCGGTAGCATTGTTGCCTCACAGCAAGAGGTTCTCCTGTTCGATTCTCGGCTGGATGGCAGGGAGTGCCTTCTGTGTGGAGTTTGCATGTCCTCCCCGCAGTTGGGTGGGCGTTTGAAAGACATGCGTAAATGGGCGTGTCTTCATTGAAGGTTGAACATCAAGCTGGCACCTCATCATTTGTGAAAATCTACTGCCAATCATTAGTGGACCGGAGTTCCGCTGTGGCGGCCCCTAACCGGGAAAAGCCAAAAGACAAACAACAACAACATGTGAAATGTCTTTTATTGTTGTAGTTTCCTGAGCAGGTGTTAGATTGCTAAATAATGTAGTTTGCTGGCCTGGGAACTCCAGACTAAGTGTCAAAATGATGTAATGTGTATACTGGGGAAACCTAAGTGTCAAAATTATGTAATCTGGCAGGGCCATAGCAGAGCTGTTTGTTAGTGAGTTTAAAAATTATTGTTGAGTGAGAGACTGGAAGCATTTTGTCTTGGACCATCAACACCAGCACTGCTTATGCTCTTTATGTATGTAAGTAGGATTATAGCACTGCGTTTTCTTTTAAGAATAGCTAAAGATTAGAAAGTTAGATTAACGTTTTTCTTTGACATCAGACCTGTCCTACTGTATTGTTTTAAGTTTCTGTGTGATCTCTGAACTCTTAGATATCTTTATGGTGTAGTAGTTTTGTCTTGTGTTTTTAATTATTTATTATTAAATTTTTTAAAACCTTTACTTGTGGCTGGTTTGTGTAGAGATAGTAGGCTCTAGAGTACATTGCATATTTATAGAGTTCATTGTAATAGGCTACTATAATAAGCCTTAGACTGAATAGCCACATTACCAATTGGATAATAATATTGCACAGTAATACTTGGACACCCTTTCAAGGGCATTTGGGTAGCTGATTATTGTTAGCTGGTGGTGGCAGAAATTACTACCATATAGTCTGGGTAAAGGGGCACAGCTAGAGAATCGGATTCAGCCTTTCCCAGGAGTGTCTCTGAAGTTGTATAAATACTTATCTCAAAGTGTGTGTGGTGTGTCAGCTACTTGGGCAGGGCACGAAGCACTGGTGGGACAGACGGTACTGAACGTTAGCTTGCCAGCTTGGCTGAGATCTGGACCCTATAGCTGTGCCAGTGGGGAGTCTTATTGGGGACCTGGGGAGCAACCAGCCCCAGATTGACTGTGATCTGTGTGTGCACTTAAGGTACATTGTACTTTACTGTGTGTATTTGTTATCCTTTCCTCTTCTATGAGATGACCTCCCTTGTGTTAGTGGTGAGGATTGAGGCTCCTTGATTGCTGGGCCAGGGCACGGTCATCACACTGCCTAACAAGTGTATGAAAAAAGAAGATATGTAAGTAAATTTCCTCTTCTATGAGATGACCTCCCTTGTGTTAGTGGTGAGGATTGAGGCTCCTTGATTGCTGGGCCAGGGCACGGTCATCACACTGCCTAACAAGTGTATGAAAAAAGAAGATATGTAAGTAAAGTCCAGTGACTGAACAATTGCAAATGTTTTCTGATTCTTACGGGTAGCTGTGCATATTCTTTGAATGTAGGTAATTGGAATGTCCTTAGGTCAGTGGTAATGAGCTGTTATTGGTAGGAAAGGTTTTCAGAATGAATGTGGAGCACATGTACACACACACACACACACACACACACACACACACACACACACACACACACACACACACACACACACACACACACACACCTCCTCTGATGTTATGATTTTAAAAAGTCCAGCATCTTAAATGGCTCCAAAGCTTTAATAGCTAATTGATATTCCAATGCCAAACAGAGCAGCCATCAGCATAAATAGATGCTTATTATAAACTTAAGAATGCTCTGTGTAGTGTCAGGAAATAGGGGTATGTTAAGAACCAGCTTGAGATGGTTGCTAACTGGAAATCCTTAACTGTAAACAATATGAATCAGCTAGGTTCAGTCAGCAAATAGGTCTACTAGTTCATAGGTATACTAGGCTAATGAACACCAGGGCCTTTATAAGGCTAACTGCACAACCCAACACAACTGCGTCCTATGTATCATGGGCTTTTATTAGGATGGGGTATGTTAGGAAGTTTATGAAGGTTATGTGGAGGCTATGTTAGTTTGGGAATAGTTCCTGTCCACATCTGCTTTTCAAAGACATGGGGGCCAGACCTGGGAGGAATTTCCGATTTCCCATCCAGTGGTCAAGGTTATACTTAAATATGGTTAGAGATCGACTATGCTTCACAGAGCATGGGGATCTCCTAAAACAAATATCTGTTTTGCCAATATGTCCTATTTATGTTGCCTTTGATATAGTGGTTCTGATAATCTTCATTTTATGATATGCAACAGGTTCATCAGAGCTAGATCTGAAAATGTCTTATAGGTCAGGCACAGATTGCCTCTCAGTAACCTGTAGGAGACCCAAGTTTAGAGATACTGCTTCATGGCGATCCGTACAGGACAATGTGTTTATATCCTGAATTCTTATGATAAGGAAGCTTTGTGGGTGTTCCAACTACTACATATATCTGGTCAGGGTTAGGGTCGAGGAAAGGGGCGACATTAGAGTTTGCATCCATTACTACGGTGGTTTAGCGGACACTTTGTAGAAAGCATTAGCATCTTTAAATTGATCATAGCTGTAAGTTTCTGTTTTTAAATGGATTTGGAGTTTTGCTCTGTAGTGTTTGTAGTTTGTTATTTGTTTCTGTCATCAGTGACAAATGCATCTTGTATTGTACTACACTTTTTTTTTTTTTAAGTGTAGTGTTTATTTTAATTCACAAATCCTAATGGCAGCAAGTCTTGATTTCTTATGTGATTCTGTGCATTTTGGGTTTAACTGGTGGCAAGGCCTTGTAAAGGAACATATCAGTGCTTTTGCACACTTCAAAGTGAAGGTAAAAAAAGTAAAACAGCTGCTTCATATCACTTCCTTCTTTTCTTTCTTGTAGCCCATACAGTCTGAGGTTATTCCTTTTAAATCTATTATGCTAGCTCTCCCATCTGTTTAATAACATGCCATTTTATCACCAAGCTCTTGAGGTATACAGGGTATTATTCTCCATTATCTGGCTGTTGGGTTGCCAGGGTTCATTCCTATCCATTGCAAACCCAATAACCTTACTCATATCTAGTAGCTGCATTTTGGGACACAGGGTTCCTTCTACGAATCTTCTACCTATCTGACTGCTGGGGATCATCACCAACCACTCTCTAGCTGTTGTAGTTTTAATACTTTCTGTTGTCCATCAGCTTGCTATCTGTGAACTAGAGTTCACTGCTATCAAGCCATCTGACTATTGGGGTACCAGAGTCTATATCTGTCAATTATCTGGTTGTCTGTACAGTATCTACTGGTCTTTCATGAGATATGCAATCAGATATTTGTACAAAAATAAATCATGTAGGTAATTCCTTTATTTGAGAACAACTTTCCTAAGTCTTATTGCTTGCAGGAATAACTATTTACTTTAGTTGAAAGTTTATGGAATGTTACTGCAAGCTTTAAGATGCAGCTATTAATGTAAGCTGCTTTCAGTGGCAGCGAATGTTTTATGCAAAAGGAAATGCTAACATTTTGAGTCTATGTGGAATGTAGAAAGATTATCTGTGAAAGGTATAATTATGAACAAACTGACAGCAAATATCCTTGACCAAAAAATGCAGATTTTTTTTGCATAAGCCTGCAGTTTCAGCATCATTGAACGGTGACGCAACAATAGCATTATCGCCTCACAGCAAGAGGTTTGCTGGTTCAGTTCTCGGCTAGGGTGCCTTCTGTATGGAATCTACATGTCCTCCCTGTGTTTGTGCAAGTTTTCTCCCAGTTCTCCTGTTTCCTTCCACATTATAAAGACAAGTGTCTGGAGCGTTTCTCCCTGGGCCTCCACAGAAAATTAGCTTTGTTCCAAGTCGGACTTTTCCGGTAAACAAAATGTTAAATAAATAAATATAGCAGCATGCATGCATATATCACCCGCTTGGTTACTTAAAGTAATCAACTCTGAGCTTATATGTTCTTCAATGACATAAATTTACTTTGTTTTATTGTGAGCATACAGGGAGGCAGTATTTTGTGTGTCTAAACTGAATTTAGTGTCACCTTTTGTGTGTTTGTGTGTGTATGTGTGTGTGTGTGTGTGTGTGTGTGTGTTTCTTTGTGACTGCAAAGTTTGTGCTGTCATAAACTCTTCAGAAGACACCATAATCCTACAAGAGAGTATATGAAACAAATAGTTGATACCAAAACCATGGACTGAAACTAAATGTAAAGAAATGTATAACTGTATCCTTCAGGAAGCATGACCCCCTTTGTAACTACCACACTGACAACACACCCTGGAAAATGATCCCATAGTTAGAGATATGGGAATCTGTATTGATGCTGAACAGTGCTTTGACCACCACATATCCATTATTGTAAGGTAGTCCTATTTTATTGCATAGCTTATATTGAAGAGTACGGTTTTCAATTCCAGGAATGTAATTGTTCTCTGTACTCTGCTTTCATTAGGGCTTTAATTTAGTGTACCTGTCCAAACGGTTGTCACAGCTGGAATGACCACAATCCTTCCTCACTTAAAATTCAAGGGCCTCAATCATAAAAACAACCCAAACCATTTTACAGCCTTGTCTCTATTCTTGATATCATACAGGCTATTGAGAGAGGACCTCTGCTTTCATACACAGCCTCAAAAGATCCTAATCTATTAGACCTGTTACACATTTGGAAGTCCAGTGGTAACAGAAACACCTGCTCAAGGGACTTCAGTCTCCATTGAAGATTAACAAAGCGTGATGGATAGCTATGTATCACAGAGAATAATACATCTATGGAACCAGATTCCCTTCCACGTATAATACTTCTCTTACTCTGGTCAAACTGAACTTGGACAAATGAATGACTAACCTCAAATTTACAACTGATATAGCTCCAACAGCCCTCAAAGACAAGAGAAACATGTAAGTAATCAACATATATTTGTGCAGTCCATCTTTCGAGATTAATAATGAAAAAAAAACATAATGCTAATAATTACCATGTAAATGCAGGGTTAGGCTTCTTAAGAACCTCACAAATCAAAAGCCTTCTAAGTACCTATGAAACCATAAGTAAGAGGGGAAACCCTTTTGCTAACAGAATCATTATTCAGACAAATATGATTTAGTGGCATTGTTTGTTTTGGGGTATGCTTTTTGTGTGTGTTTATTTAATCAATTAAAAGAGGAGAGTGCTTTTCTTTTGTAACAGATGTATTTATTGCCATTTTTGTATTGAATTGTTTAGATGTTGTCTTGCAAGATAACGGTTCAGAATATACTCATAAGTATGTGTATCTCTCTCCTTCTCTCTCTCTCTCTCTCTCTATATATATATATATATATATATATATATATATATATATATATATACATAGGACTCCTGAATTTGCTCAACACAGCAAAATGTTGACAGCTGCTTGACTGACCACATTTGGTCAGCATATGCAGATGGCTGACAGATGTGGTACATCAACAATCCCTGGATGGTGGAATATTCCCTTTGCCCAGGGACTGCAATCACAGAGTTAGTATATATATATATATATATAATTAACAGGGGGATAGTGAGATACATGGGGGCTTGTCCCTCTGCAAAAAACAATGTAATTTGCTTTTATTTTTTGTTTTCATGCAGTAAGAGTTTTCCTCATGCATGCGCAGTTGATTGTCAATGTTTGTGTAGTCGACATTTTTGCCATCAACATTATAATCCCATATATATATATATATATATATATATATATATATATATATATATATATATATGTGTGTGTGTGTGTGTGTGTGTGTGTGTGTGTTTGAGTAATATATGTATATTCTATGTATGCACTATATATATTTGTTTGGTGTTAACCAGGTAAGACCCATTTGGCACAAGTGTCAACATTCATTGGTAGCAATAAATCTACTCCACTTAAACAATTTGCATAAAGGCCATCCACGACCACAAACCAAAATAAAAGTTTTGATCACATCTCAGTCTTAAATATAACACTGAATTTTGTATCACTCCATGTTTTTATTACAATTGTCTAACTTATTCATCCTGAAAATGCCATAGTTCAGACAAATTTACCAGATTTTATTTTTCACTAAAAATTCTTCTTTCCACAATGCACTGGGTAGTACCACAATATAAAAATTAATTAATTAATTAATTAATTAATTAATTAATTAAAATAAGGCACAATCTTGCTTTTCTGTTTCTTTCATTTATAACTCCTGATGAAGGATTCTTGTAAATTTGAAATCTCAAGTAATTTTCAACCTATATTAGGCATATAACATGTATTGCATCAACTCCATGCTCCAGTTCTACACTTAAAGGTGTGATTTTGAATTACAAAGGCAGATCAATGTATGAGGAGCAAGCAGATTTCAAGAATTTTGGGAAGGGTTTTAAGCTGGGAATTTGCCTTTAAGGAAATACATGGGTTTTCCTACTAGCAAACCCATTAACTCTCCACTGCAACCTCTTTGAGAGACTAAATTGGCTGTATGTAACCAGAGAGCAGCATATCTCCTTGGTACATTACTGTACATAATAGTAAAGGAAGGCCACTGCCCACCAGTGAAAAAAATAGCTTATAGGGAAGATGTTTACTCTTCCAGAAACTCAGAAGACAACTACTTAACAGACCCCCTTTCAAAACTGCTATTAGAGAAAGTGCTTTTTCCAGAATAAGCTCTCCATTATGGAAAAAAAAATCCATGTGAAATCACCAAGCTAAATTCTCTTACCAAGTTTAAAATTCCCTGTCTGAAAACCTGCATAATGAAGCCAGTTGCAAATACATATATAATCTCTAGTTAGACTTTAGCAAAGCAGGCCTACTTAAACATGTTCTTAGCCAACCTCAACAACAAATACATCTAATAAAATTGTTGTTAATTACATGCAGTATGTGTTGTGTGAGTTAAAACTACATTTGTTTTATGTAATCACACGTTCAATGTTTATAAATGATATGTTTCTTTTATTAAAATCTTTATATCATTATCTTTCAACTGGGTTATGGCTGAAAAGAGTCTTCTGAGCAGCCCACCTACACAATTAATAAATAGTAACAAATAAATAAAGTTACAGTTTTCAGGTTGAATGATCTCAGATAAAGCAAGAGTAATGTTGTCTTAGTGAGTGACATTGTGTAGGTGTCTGCGAAGTGCATTTCTATGTTTAAGGCAAGGATTAACTCATTAATTACCACAAAATTTCCATTATCAGCAATTTGCCTGATTACACCTTTACTGAATTACAGGAGTATAACCTTGCAGACAGTAAAAAGTTGTTTTGGGTTTGCCTGATTGTATTCTAGTTACAAGGCTAGCTATTGTGTATATTTATAGCAAACAGGTTGTCTCAGAAGTTCAGTTTTTCCCTCCTCTTTTTTAGACAGCAATAATGGTCTACACATGGTTTTCAGTTTGCCTGACAAATCAGATATTTCTTCAGGATATAAACTCAAGAAATTCCTTTCTACTGAAGCAGCCTACAAATGCATTGCTAACTAAAACATCTCTTGAAAGCCCTCAACATACCCACTACACCATTAGTCCATAATCCGCTTATTACTCACCTTCTCTTTCATTAGCTAATATCCACACAGTTATTAAACAAAAAACACTCCCACCTCCGTGTTCTGCCCCCTCACCCTGACTCATACTTATTTGCCTTCAATTTCTATATGAAATACCCTTTCTTCTACATGATCTCATCCCACTCTCGGGTATCTACCCCCTTCTCCCCTTTCTTCTTGATTTTACTGCATATAGCTGCCACATCCCCACACTTTCCCTTTCCACCAACATTGTACAATATTACACAACTAACTTTTAAATGCATTTAGTACTTGTAAAGACCCTATATTTATGTTATGTTTTATGTGATCTTGTTTTTCTTCTGCTGTTTTGGTCACCAAAGCTTAGATGAAAAATAGTCTGTGTAGATCAGAGTTCTGCCGAATAAGAGCCCAAAGTGACACTCAAAGAATCAGCTGTTTATTAAAGCGCTTTTCATCCCACTCTATGGTGGGACTTCTCCAGGTCTTATTCTGCAGTTTTTTACATTGTATTCTACTGCTTCACTAGTTTGTAGATCAGACTTCTACCAAGGTTAACAAAGTCATAAATAAACGCACAAATACATATGTTGGAGAAGATGACATCAATGGCACTGATAATGTCACCAAGCTACAGTGGTATAGAGTACACACGGTCAAGATGAGTGGAGTAGGAGCTTTTAAGAACATACACTAGAAGAAAACAGCACATTCTAGGGTCATTATAGCTCTGGTTACAGTCAGAATTACATTGCTATGTGACCTGGGATTGTCTATTGCTAGACTCAGGCTGAAACTTCAAATCAGAGACCCTTCAATGGCACATTTGTGAGTTTTAGAATTGAGAGTTATAGGTGACCAAATTTAATCTCATGGGAAGTCATGGAAGTAATGATTCCCCATGACACGGAGCTCAGTTGTATGTTGAAGACAATTTGCATTTTACTTATAATAGTTTTAGGCCATGTTGAGGGTCTACTAGTTGTGAGCACACCACAAAATGCAAACTACGATGAAGCATATCTAAGCTTTAGAATATTGGAATATGTTATTAATGAGACACTGATTTTTGTTACACACCAGCCAGCACTGCATAATAAAACAGAGGAATGACCGTGACAATACACAGTGTAGCCATCAATAGGCATGTCAAAATTAATTGGGTAAACCAAGATTATATCTATTTATTTATATACATTTTTACGTAACATTTTTAAACACTTACATATTCTTAAATATTTTTAGCTTGACCTGTACATTTAGTTATATGTGTATTTTGATTTCCCGGTTGTTTTGATTAGACTTTTTGAGATAAATTTCATTAAGATGATTTTTAGTAATATATATTTGCCATTTGCACAAGACTTGTCGGATTGTCTTTTGTTCAATTGATTTGAGCTGATGCTCTTTAAAAGAGATTTCTTAAAAAATTTAAAAAAAAAAATTTTAAATTAATTAAGGACAGTCATGTGACACGTTTAAATGTATTTAACTGCTCTAATTTGAGCATCATGTGTTTTGTCACCTTGAAAAAGCTCGGTAATAACCGAGCGAAAGTGCTTGGTATTTTTTTTTGTTCAATAAAGTTCAATTTATTTTAAATCATTTTAAGTGGTTATTCCGGGTCCTGTTGTTGTCAGGCAAGTGTTTTTCAAGATTATATCTATGACTCCGCAGGGCCAAATCAGTTATACAGTTGGTAGTCCATGTCTGAATGCTATGACATTTACAGAGCAGGTAGTACTTGCATAGGAAGGCAGTCTTTGTATAGAGTAAGCCTCTGCCCTGAGTTACAGTATATCCGCCCTCGTGTGTATTGATGTCACTACTAAACAAACTCAGAAGAAGAGCTGCCTGAAAAGTGGTCTGAGGGTAATACAAGCATAATATAAATCTTCCTGTTGAGATGTGGTGCTAAATAAATTTGCAGTATGGTGATTTGGAATAAGGCTAGAGTGGCATTGCGTGGTAACACTGAATACTATGCATCCTGTGTGGTGACACACTTAGGCTCCAGAAGGCATGAGAGAGCCAGTACTAGAAGGTGACAACAAAGCTAATTTATTAGCCAGAGTATGAAAAGAATATGGGGCGGAATTCAAAAATCCCTGCCCTTAGCTATAAGAGATACTTGTGGGTAAGCACAAGGCATCAAGGTCAGAGATGATTCACAAAGAATAGCCAGTAAGTGCAAACAGCGCGCAACTCAAGTTACTTGCATGTACTGCTGCTAGCTCCTTGCTTGGTTCTTGAACAGTATGCTGCAATCCTACTGTAGTGTTGAGCCACAGGTATGGATCAGCAATGCCTGTTGAGATTTCTGGGGATCTGCTTAAGTTTTATGAGCTTGAGTTCTTTCAACAACTAGGGACAACCTGTCCTTACTGCTCATGACTTGAAGCAATAGTTCCTCTGATAACGATATGGTTGCTAGCCATAGGTGCTGGAAGCTGTTGAAGACTGGGGGGGGGGGGCAGAGGGTGACAGGGGCAGTTAGTGATCTAAAAAGGGCAATTTTTTTATAACTATTTACTACCACAACATAGGTTCACTTGGAGGACATTTTAAGCTTAATTCAAGTACCAAAAGGGAATTGGCTAACATTTTCTGATTGGTCTTACCTATCCCATGGCTGATAATTGTACATCAGCCCTAGTGAGAATAACTGTGATCATACCATAGATAATTTGAGGGGACCCTTGTAAGGGATGCAGCATTTAGGAATTGTCTTTATCCATTAGTGGCATGAGGGGCAATTCTGGAGTAAATTTTCTATTACCCATCCTTAGATCCAACTTGCATTTGAATATGGACAGATGAGCTTTGTTTTATTTTTATGGATAGTCTGTTCTGGAACAGTGGTAGCCTCTGTGATATATATCCATCTCTCCACAACATTCAGTTTAGATACCTGGACTGAGTATTTCTGATGCCATTTGACTTATTGATGTTCAGTAGGTCCATCTGTATTAGGTCGGAGGATGCCTTGTATGCTAGACATGTCACCTCTAAGCACTCTGTAGGATACTGAGTATAGTAATAAATCTTTGAGGTGGTCCATGCAAGACCTATTGTTTAGGACTTGTATCCTTTTAGTGAGGTATCTCTGAAGGTATTCCAGTTGTTGCATGGTGCTGGACAGATACATGCCAAAGTGGGCATTATACAAAATGATTGATCTAATGAGAGCTTTGTAAAGGGGTACAATAACATCTCTAGATCTATTCACAATCAATTTGTTTATAAGCTGTGCAATATAGAAAGACTTTCTTATAACTCTGGGCACATGTTAGTCAAATGTTAGGTCACTGTACACACAAGTTCCCAAATGCCAAACAATTGGGTCAGTTCTCAGAGTGCATTGTCATGATTTTGACATCAGTTATTATTTGGGACAAACCTTTCTGCATGATGGTTAAGTAATTTGGGGATTCAATAACTGCTCCTAGCTTGCAGTCATCTCAAACTTAGCTTGCCAAAGCCCTTTGGTATTTATTTTTACTTTTGAGATGTATATGCCAAACAAAATTCCACATTAAAGGGATCTGTAACTAATGAAGAGGTTGCTGCTTGGAAACAACTTTATATTTCATTGTTTCATCTACAAATAAAGTGGCAGTTGCCCTTGAAGAATACTTTGCCTATGTTACATTAAAAAATGATAAGCTAGTAATATTGCAATAGGAATGGATGGCAAACTGATAACAAGTTCATAGTTACTAGGTAATTCCTCCAAAGGACATTCACGGGACTGTAGCATCCACTCCCTTTAAAGTAGAACACAGTACAGTATCAGTGATCCATCTGCATACTGTGGGAGTAGAACCCACAGCCTTTTGCATCAAAAGTAAGGCTACTACCTGGTGTGCTACTAACAATGCAAACAGACTTGGAATAAACAGAACTAAACTTCTCTTCCCCTATAGCTCTCAGATCCTTGTAAAAGTTTTTATTTATTTAACAGGAAAGTCCAACTTGGAACAAAGTGAATTTTCAGCAGAGGCCTAGGGAGAAATGCTCCAGATGTATGTCTTTGTAATATGGGAGGAAACTGGAGTGCCCAAAGGAAACCCACACAAATACAGGGAGGATATACAGACTCCACACAGATGGCACCCCAGACAAGAATCAGACCAGAGAACCTCTTGCTGTGAGGCAATAACATTACAACTGCACCATCCACATGACACAACTAAATCTCTCAATTTCACAGAAGAAATCTGGAAGAAGGCCAAACTTTATTGGGGGGGGGGGGGGCAAAGGCCCAAAACCAGGGACAAATTTTAAATATTGCTTGTATTATCTTAGAAAGTTGCTAAAATAGTGTTTTGTGTTACCATGTGTTTACAAAAAAGATAAGAAGATTGAAACTTAAAGGGCTATCATTATTTAGTGAATTCCGTTCTCACTGATTTGCCAGAAAACCACAAATTTTAAGAGGAACAAACCAAAAAGTATGAGCCAAATATTTTGTGAAAATCTAGACAATTGAGACTTATGGACTAAACTCCCTGAATCACAAGTGGTGGTGTGGGTAGAGAATGCAGGCTCCTGTCTACATCACTATTCAAGTAGTTAATTTAAATGAATTAATTATTTTATTTTATATAAGGAGTGCACACTGGAGTTTTTTAAGTACTTGTTTATATGTGAAAGCTTGTATTTATTACACTTTTATTATTGTCATGAACTATTCTGTTTCTGTTGTTTTTTAATGCATATTACATAGTATTAAATATTACAAGTAGTACATTTTTAGTAATTTGATGAACAAGAAATGTACGTTTAATAGTTAAAAAACACATAACATGCATGTTTTAATAGTAGTAATGTCACACAATTATAGAAAAAGAATTAATTCAGCAAAACACACATTCAGTTTTTTCTCCTTAAATATAGCATGGTGCTTAGAACAGTGCATGTATTTTGTAACCATTTTCTGTATGTGTGTCTTGCAATGCTGTTATTGTAACCTGCTGTTACATGATGCTTCTGTATTCCTAGGCTGGGGCTAAAAAGGGTCCTTTTGGAACAGTCCAGTACCCCCAGTTAGCAAACTTAAATAAATGGCATTTAGAGTACAACCATTATTTGAATGCTGTGTCAGCACTTGTTATTTTCATACCGTTTGCCAGGAGATTTCCTGCCAGGTAACTAGTTTCTTTGTTTTGTATACTTTACTGCCACTAAAGTCCACTCCTGTACCTTAAAGGGCTATTATTATTTGGTGAATTACATTCTCACTGATTTGCCAGAAAACCACAAATTTTAAGAGGAACAGACCAAAGGCTCTTGTACATAAGGTACAGGGTTTGAGCTTCAGAAACAAACACATACGCACACACACACACACACACACACACACACACACACACACACACACACACACACACACACACACACACATACACCAGCTACTAGAAAAGCTGAATGGAGCTCACCACACTACACACACACACACACACACACACACACACACACACACACACACACACACACACACACACACACACACACACACACACACACACACACCAGCTACTAGAAAAGCCGAACCGAGCATACCAGCTACTTGGAAAAACTGAAAAGAGCACACCAGCTACTAGAGAAACAGAACTGAGCAAATAACATACATAAATGGAGTACACCAGCTACCAGTTACTGATAAACTGAACGGAGCACATAATGTACATAACTGGAGGACACAGTCTTGGGGGGAAACACATAAATAAACCTCCTTACCATGGATGGCCAGCAGGCTTGATGTGATAGTTTTTTCTACGCACTTTTAAGTGTTTAAATAATGTGCAATGCACGCATAAGTCCTTATAGTTCATGCAGTTGTAAAAGTGTGTGTGGGGGGTGGTCCTACCCCCTCACTCTGTGGTTCCAGTGCCTATGTTGTTAGCTAAAATCTTATTTGGGGGATTCACAAGAATTTGACTAGCAGTTGTTTATATTCCCCTACTTTTTGTCCTTTCGCTAACTGAAACAATACTAAACAAGATTCTAAAATTATCTAAATACAGCAAAATTATCTTTCTTGGTGATCATAACCTTGACTGGAGAGACCGACTAAAAACTTAACAGGCCGGTAACTTATCAGTAATTAACATGACTTCCTTCACAAGGGAACTCCACGAACAGTTCCTTGGTAGTTATACTTACTACTAACATATCTAACAAAACCCATACCCTGGAAGTGTTTACCAAACTCTTTAAGTGATCAATGCTCTATATTTTCAGCTTGGACCTTCAAATGTCCCAAGACTAAGTCCTTTACACTAACAACAAGAACAATCTTAGATATTCCTTCTGAAATGCTTTCATCACAAACTGATCTCTCATGTATGTATGTAAAGACCTGTGACTGCTTTATTAACATTTTAACATACTACTGGTCTCCCATGTATCTATGTAAAGACCTGTGACTGCTTCATTAACATTTTTAACTTACTACTGGTCTCCCGTGTATATATGTAACGACCTGTGACTGCTTTATTAACATTTGAACATACTACTGGTCTCCCATGTATCTATGTAAAGACCTGTGACTGCTTTATTATCATTTTAACATACTACTGGTCTCCCATGTATCTATGTAACGACCTGTGACTGCTTTATTAACATTATAACATACTACTGGTCTCCCATGTATCTATGTAAAGACCTGTGACTGCTTTATTAACATTTTAACATACTACTGGTCTCCTATGTATCTATGTAAAGACCTGTGACTGCTTCATTAACATTTTTAACATACTACTGGTCTCCCATGTATCTATGTAACGACCTGTGACTGCTTTATTAACATTTTTAACATACTACTGGTCTCCCATGTATCTATGTAATGACCTGTGACTACTTTATTAACATTTAACATACTACTGGTCTCCCATGTATCTATGTAAAGACCTGTGACTGTTTTATTAACATTTTAACATACTACTGGTCTCCCATGTATCTATGTAACGATCTGTGACTGCTTTATTAACATTTTAACATACTACTGGTCTCCCATGTATCTGTATAAAGACCTGTGACTGCTTTATTAACATTTTAACATACTACTGGTCTCCCATGTATCTATGTAAGAACCTGTGACTGCCTTATTAACATTTTTAACATACTACTGGTCTCCCATGCATCTATGCAATGACCTGTGACTGCTTTATTAACATTTTAACATACTACTGGTCTCCTATGTATCAATGTAAAGACCTGTGACTGCTTTATTAACATTTTTAACATGCTACTGGTCTCCCATGTATCTATGTAACGACCTGTGACTGCTTCATTAACATTTTTAACAAACTACTGGTCTCCCATGTATCTATGTAAAGACCTGTGACTGCTTTATTAACATTTTAACATACTACTGGTCTCCCATGTATCTATGTAAAGACCTGTGACTGCTTCATTAACATTTTTAACATACTACTGGTCTCCCATGTATCTATGTAATGACCTGTGACTGCTTTATTAACATTTTTAACATACTACTGGTCTCCCATGTATCTATGTAAAGACATGTGACTGCTTTATTAACATTTTAACATACTACTGGTCTCCCATGTATTTATGTAATGACCTGTGACTGCTTTATTAACATTTTTAACATACTACTGGTCTCCCCATGTATCTATGTAACGACCTGTGACTACTTTATTAACATTTTAACATACTACTGGTCTCCCATGTATCTATGTAAAGACCTGTGACTGCTTTATTAACATTTTAACATAATACTGGTCTCCCATGTATCTATGTAAAGACCTGTGACTGCTTTATTAACATTTTAACATAATACTGGTCTCCCATGTATCTATGTAAAGACCTGTGATTGCTTTATTAACATTTTTAACATACTACTGATCTCCCATGTATCTATGTAAAGACCTGTGACTGCTTTATTAACATTTTTAACATACTACTGGTCTCCCATGTATGTATGTAAAGACCTGTGACTGCTTTATTAACATTTTAACATATTACTGGTCTCCCATGTATCTATGTAACAACTTGTGACTGCTTTATTAACATTTTTAACATACTACTGGTCTCCCATGTATCTATGTAATGACCTGTGACTGCTTTATTAACATCATAACATACTACTGGTCTCTCATGTATCTATGTAACGACCTGTGACTGCTTTATTAACATTTTTAACATACTACTGGTCTCCCATGTATCTGTGTAAAGACCTGTGACTGCTTTATTAACATTTTAACATACTACTGGTCTCCCATGTATCTATGTAAAGACCTGTAACTGCTTTATTAACATTTTTAACATACTACTGGTCTCCCATGTATCTATGTAATGACCTGTGACTGCTTTATTAACATTTTTAACATACTACTGGTCTCCCATGTATCTATGTAACGACCTGTGACTGCTTTATTAACATTTTAACATACTACTGGTCTCCCATGTATCTATGTAAAGACCTGTGACTACTTTATTAACATTTTAACATACTACTGGTCTCCCATGTATCTATGTAAAGACCTGTAACCGCTTTATTAACATTTTAACATAATACTGGTCTCCCGTGTATCTATGTAAAGACCTGTGACTGCTTTATTAATATTTTTAACATACTACTGGTCTCCCATGTATCTATGTAAAGACCAGTGACTGCTTTATTAACATTTTAACATACTACTGGTCTCCCATGTATTGATATAACGACCTATGACTGCTTTATTAACATTTTTAACATACTACTGATCTCCCATGTATCTATGTAATGACCTGTGACTGCTTTATTAATATTTTTAACATACTACTGGTCTCCCATGTATCTATGTAAAGACCTGTGATTGCTTTATTAACATTTTTAACATACTACTGGTCTCCCATGTATCTATGTAAAGACCTGTGACTGCTTTATTAACATTTTTAGCATACTACTGGTCTCCCATGTATTTATGTAAAGACCTGTGACTGCTTTATTAACATTTTTAGCATACTACTGGTCTCCCATGTATCTATGTAAAGACCTGTGACTGCTTTATTAACATTTTTAACATACTACTGGTCTCCCATGTATCTATGTAAAGACCTGTGACTGCTTTATTATCATTTTAACATACTAGTGGTCTCCCATGTATCTATGCAAAGACCTGTGACTGCTTTATTAACATTTTAACATACTACTGGTCTCCCATGTATCTATGTAAAGACCTGCAACTGCTTTATTAACATTTTAACATACTACTGGTCTCCCATGTATCTATGTAACGACCTGTGACTGCTTTATTAACATTTTTAACATACTATTTTTCTCACAAGACAGACGTTTTACCATTAAGAAAATAAGGGTAAAAGGCAAATATTCTCATGACGTACTACAGCCAATAAAAAGGTATTATGAATACAGATGCTGACAGGGTTAATTGAAAAAAGGACACTTCTTCCTTACCTGAATCTGAAAGGTACCAACACCTAACAAAGAAACTAGGCCAAAACAAATTAAACTAAGAATGTATATGCACTCCACCAGTTCCCTGAGATGTGACCAACTGACTGCCGTAAAAAGAAAGCATATGTTACCCTCCATCACCCACAGCTACACCTTTATCTAAACTCTGACCATATTCAAACAAATTCCACTCTTCATAAGGCTGTTGACTTCATTCCCTCCAATACAACAGACAGATATATAGCAATGCTTGAGAATCTGGGTAGTAATTATAACCCTGATATTCACACAATTCATTAAAAACTTCTTAAATAGCAACTGATGTTCTCTTTTAGCCCCTCACTGACATTCTCAGTCCTTTACTAGCCAACACCAATCCTCAGTCATGCCCTTATGATACCACTGGCTAAATGCTTATCTCCCTCATCTTATTCTGATGTTTGTTCAATCGCCAACTTCTGTCCTATAGTTAGGATGCTAGACAGAATAGTCTATAATTAAATACTTGAATATCTGAAAAATATGGTATCATTTTAAATGCTCAGCACAGTTTCCACCTAAATTGCAGTGCACTAACCACCATTTTTACTCTGATCATTTTTTCAAATATGTGGAGTAGAATAAAGGTCCCAGTGGCATAATGGATCAGGCACTGGCCTCCTAAAACACTGACTGTAGGTTTGAGTCCCATCTGGAGTGATACAATCTTGGATGATCTGTAGCAAGGTGTTTAAGGTGCTGGTTTTATCATCTAAAGGTTCTGAGTTCAAGGCTTGCTTTGGTAGTATCTCTCTTTGTGATTTGACTCCTTTAAAAGCCATTCTAGTCCTTGGGCATTGACAATTGGGACAAAACAGTACATGAATGGCTAAGGTTAAAAAGCTCCAGGGCCATTAGTCTACTGGTCTCCTGTGATGCTACAGAAGCTATCTTTCTTGATCTTAAAAGGGCTTTTGAAAGAATTGACCACAGCTTTTTGCTAAACAAACAAGCTGACTTTGGCTTCTCTAATGATGCCATTCAGTGGTTCAAGAAGTCCCTGGAAAAGGACAATAAAGTTTTCCATGTACGCGGCACACATAATCTCTACCTAAAGAGCAGTACACATTAAGGTGTGTCAGAGATCTGTGCTAGGACCTGTACTCTTCTCTCTTTATAGTAACAACATTCCATGAGACCTTCCCCATTTGAACAGCACAATGTACTCAGATGACATTATTCTGATTAGAACAAATAATCATAAATTCCTGCTTAATACTGAATTACATCACAAATTCTCAACAATAGGGTACCGACTACTCAATAAGTATACCAAAAAAAAAAAACTATGGTAATGCTATTTGCCACTTAGAGAGAGGTTAGGAATATGTACAGCTTTTGCATTACTGATCCTTAAACTCTCCTCTGCCAGTCACCTCATATCAAAAACACCTTGACATCACATTAGATCACAATCAATCTTTCCAGACAAATGTAGAAGGTCAGGTGTGCAGCATGCTCCTGCAGCTCAAATCAGCCAACGAGATTTCAAGTTTTGTAACTGTCTGTGAATGCTAGATGTACCACTGCCATTAATGTGCTCCTTCCAAGATTGGAATATGGTCTCCCCATTATTGCACTGCTTTCAGCACAAAAATACTGCACTCCTACAAACTGGTGAGAATACGATTCTGAGATGTATCAATGTAACCAGTAATCAATTGCACAATTATTTTACTCTTAACTCCAACAAGTGACTCCCAGTTATGATTAGAACCTACTGAAAACCAAGCCAGCCTCAAAACATAAGAAAAAACGAACCAAGGAGCTGAAAGCTGCCAAACTGCCTATCTTTATTGTGTTCTAGTACCTCGGCTAAAATGCCTTCAGAGGTACTAGAACACAATAAAGATTGGCAGTTTGGCAGCTTGCAGCTCCTTGGTTCTTTTTTTATGATTAGAACCTCCCTGCTGTTTAAGACCTTATCTTAAAAGCTACAGAATGAAGGCTACTGCCGTGCATTACTTGGCAGATTGCAATTCAGAGATCAAGTTTATTCTGTTAAGAACAATGATGACATTCAAGTACAAAGGCCAGCCTTCAGTCTTTCTATGTATGGAAGAGTTTTCACTAAATTAATGCCAGTTATGTGAAATGATATACCTGCGGATATTAGGAGGAAAGTCAAACTTCTTCCTTTCAAAAAAGCTCTTAGAGTTAACCTGTTAGTTGCTGCAGAGATAATGGTTAGCCTCCAAATAGTGTCACAGAGAGACAACAACACATCTCTGCTTAACAACTCCAACCGATGATGATAGCTTGAAGGTTAAGCTATTAAAGTTAAGCAATTCTATTATACATAATTGTATTTATGAAGTTCAAGGGCCACGGTGGTGCAGTGGTTAGCATTGTCACCTCACAGCAAGAGGCCCTCCGGTTCGATTTTCAGCTGGAGCACCTTCTGTGCAGAGTCTGCATGTCCTCCCCGTGGTTGAGTGAATTTAAAGACATGCAGGTTGATGCATATGGGTGTGCCTTCTTTGAAAGTTGGGCGCCAGGTTGGCAACTCGGCACCATAAAATTCACTGCCAATCATTAGTGGACCAGAGTTCTGCTGTGGCGACCCATAACTGGGAAAAGCCGAAAGACAGTATTTATGAAGTTCGGATGATTTTGGCATCAGATACTGATTGCATGATTTTTGCATTGTCTACTGACATCAGTATTCATGACTTTGTGTATGTTTTTTTAGTATAACCAGCAGAGACCCTGTATGAATTCATTGCCTGTCATACCATCCTACTGTTTCCTTTGTATTTGCTATATACGTATGTTACAGTTCACTATCACATAACTACTAACCCATTTACTGTACATATTTCATTATTCACTGCTGCATCTTGGCTTTTGCTGCTCATGTAATTCATTGCATCTGATGCTCTTTGTGCTTTTGTAATCAATTACTATAATGTCATGCCTTTTTGAACCAGGTTGAGGCTGAAAAGGGTTCTTGCACCAGCCAAACTACCCAGTTAACAAATATTATATAAATAAATAAAATATGCTAAGCAGGTTTAAACAGTCTAACAGTAAGTTGCTCTTCATGTTTTCTGAATCTTGGCCATAGCTCGATATGCACATGAAAGGCCAGTAAAGTGATACAAATTCAACAGAATGAGGGTACTGAAAATGCAGCCCTAAAGAATAAATGGATTTTAAGTAGTTAAAAAATGACACAATACAGTTGGTCATTTATAGGTGTAATGAGGGAGCAGAAGAGATAATGAACAGTCTTTAGGTTAAAATTAAGGCAAGAAAGAACTTATAGAACTGTGGATATTATTCGTAATTGTTGTGACCTCTCCTTCTTCTACCATTCAGTGCTGTACAGTGACACAGCTAGCCGAGGCCAGCCCCACCCTAACAAATTACACTGTAGAAAACTATACAGTACTTTTTTAAACACGTACTTTTCTGATTCCCTCGTGTGCTTGCATTGCTGATTTCAAATGACATAACTTGGCACTGAACAGCAGTGCCTCCAAGTACCCATTAAGTGAGAGACAAACCCTGAAAAATAAAATTGCTCCTTGATTGACAGACAAACATGAAAAAAAAATGGAAAACATTTTTCTCTTCTGTCTGCTACTACTGCAACAGGACAGACAGGAAACAGCGAAGGAAGAACAAAGGAAAAATAAGTCTGCATAATTTTCTTTCTAAAAGGCACTTAAACATGCCTCAGTGCTCTGTTCACTCAGAAAAAGATCTAAAAATACCCAGTGTATGCATCCATATATGTGTGCATGTAGAAGCTTAGATCAATTATGCAAAGGGAAATGGTCTGCTATGACTGATTATACTGAAAGTAGAATTCCAAGGGGACCATTAGCCAACTGGGTAAGTCAATCAGCACATTTACATGTGCAGAGTCATAGCACTGACATGGGCACTGTTTTCCTGCTTGCTTCTCCTAAAATGTCACTGGCAGATGTTTACACATGCAAAGTTGTTAAAAGTAGTGTGTAAGGTATCCAGCCAAACTGAATACATTTCTAGATGTTTCTTTTGGGAGGTCTGACAATGGAGTAGATAAAGTGATGAATATTGCATTAGGGATATTCACTGATGTATGCTAACTACTTTACTGCACTGAAAAAAGTACAGTTACAGACCAAAGAGTGACTCTTTTGTGCATTCTTAAAGACATATAAAATATTTCCCCATCTACCCTTCCTACCCCATTCATGCCAGTGCAGCCCAGAGCTATTGTTTCAGAGGTACAAGTCAGAGGGTTCAGAAAGCAGTCATTTACTAGTGGCCAGGATAATGCATGGTCATGGTTAAGCCCGACTAGTCTAGAACCAAGTTATAAAGCATATTTAATCTGATTTGAAAGCAGAAGATAGCAGGGGAAGTAATTAAAATGGTTCCTGAACAGGATAGGGAAAAATTCCCTAATTAGCATACAGTAGAAGAGAAATGTCTTATGTTCCAAAACTGCTGGCAGTCTGGTTGTGGAGGAGTTGATTACAGACAGACTGAACAGAAAATGCTTTCAATGGACTGCAGATAGGAAAACTAAAGGATTAGTGTGATAAGTTGAAATATTTATAAGGTGGTACAAAGGTATCGCATTTGAACTGGAAAGTAGGGCTGTATTTTGACTGTGAAGCTCTGAATATTAAGCTTGGGACTGGAGTGTGTAAGTGTTTCTCACAGATAATTCAGATTAAGCAGCACTGTTATTTAGCGTCACATGACAGGTACCAAACCCTAAAAAAGGGGAACTCTTTTAATAAGAAAAGGAAAAAAGTGTTGATGAGAGAACAGGAAATAAACATTTTCCTTAGACATTATCAAGATGAATTTAGGGCTTATATGGATTTAATCCATTAACTATATAGATCAGAATTGTCATTCTATTCTCTCTCTCTCAAAAAAAAAACACTGACATGGACCAGGGACATGGGCTTAGTTCTGCCAAGCTGCAGAAAGCAATAGCCATCTGTAGACATGTAATGGAGAATGCATGTCCCATGGAGAGAAGAAAAAGCAAACCCTTGAGTAAGCCATCATGTATGTCCTCCACCTGGGTGTGTTGATTAAGCCATCAACAAAAAAACATGATGTTTACTTTGCTGATGGTCTCCAACAATCGGCTCCTGCCTCAAAGGGGAACAAACAGATTTATGAATTTAGGCAGAGGTGATAGCTGACAGGAAGCAGGTATAAAAATACAGTGAAAAATTTAAACTGTCATTTAGAAATAGAAACAGGTGTGAGATATGGTGCCAGGCCACTGTATTCAGTTTGCCAACTTTCGACAGAATTTATTTGTTATTGGCAGGTTCCTATTACTATATCTCCTGCATGTACTCCTCCAAAGTGTTTACCTCAAGCCATTTCTGCCAGATGTATGTTATTCTGCCTTCTATTTCTGTCTCTCTTCTGTAAAGAACTTCATATTATCTGTGACAAAGGGAGATACTGTCAGCACAGCTATCTGGAATTCTGTAAATAATTATATATCATTTGTGAATATCAACATGATGTATATAAGATGCTTGTGTTACAAATGTATTAGAACAGTATATCATGTATATATCAAACTGGTCTGTACAGACGTGTGGCAAAAAGGTATTTTATAAAGTTCTTGCACTTAAAATGAAACCACAGTGTGCTCTGTTGGAAGAGAATAGAAATGTACATGCACTATTGTAACTGTTTAAATGTATACATTTTAATAGTGGAAAGTTGAAACTGGAATACAGGAGGTTAACTTGAGAAAAATAACTGAAATTAAATTACTTTATTAGCCAGGCCGGAGACATAAAGTCTGTGCTGAGAAGCTTTCTGTATCATCTTAGGAGTGAACTAATTACTACCTCTGAAAGTATGAAGGAATGCAATTGTTTTATGACTTCCAGCATCTGCCAAAGACCTGAGGTCTATATATTTTCACAGGTAGATGCTAAATACTGCCAGCTTCCAGCAGTGGGGGTTTCACCTGGGATGAAGTCAGATGACAAGAAATAATCTCATTCTGCAAGCTATCCCAGCAGTAATATTTGAGACATTAATTTGAGAATTGTCTGAGAGAGAGAGAGAGACTGCATTCTGTATCCTGTCTTGGACCTGACAAGAACCATTCACCATATCTGCCTTGTTCTGTAAGTAAGTTACTAGGGAATGGTATAATTTTCTTCGCTATAGCCAGCAATATAGCAAAACTCAGTTTAGATTTTTTTTTATATTTATTTGAGACTGTCCTGCAATGTTGTTTTAAATACTTCCTGTGATTTTGAACTCTGATGTCACTGTGAATATATATTTAATAATGTCTTGTTCTTTTACTGTTTATTATTAAATATAGTTAAACCTTCCATTGTGGCTGATCTGTCTAGAGATATTTATGCTTTAAGAGTACTTGCATATTTATTTGGTGACACTGTGTGGGCCACTCCTAACAGCCTTGCTTGTGGTCAAACTACCACTTGTATTAATATTAATATTACACAGTAAGATTGTACACCCTTTGTTAAGGGCCTTAAAGTAGCTGATAAGGAGTTGGCTGGTGGCAGTGATGACTACCTTATAGTCTGGGAAAAGGGGGCATAGCTCATAGCTAGTAAACCTGTTCCAGCCTTTCCCATGTGTGTGTGTGTGTGTGTGTGTGTGTGTGTGTGTGTGTGTGTGTGTGTGTGTGTGTGTGTGTGTGTGTGTGTGTGTGTGTGTGTGTAAATCAAACCTCAAAGAGTGTGTGTGTCAGCTACTTGGGCAGGAACACGAAACACTGTTTGGACAGAGAGGGTGCTGGAGGTCTTGGCTTGGCCACTCAGCTGAGATCTCAACTCTATAGCTGTGCCAGTGGGGAATCTTACTGGGGATCTGGAGAAAGAGGGAGACACCAGCCTCGGACTGACTGTGTTCTCTGTGTGCTCTTAAGGGAAATTGCACTTGATGTAGAGAGCTACATCTGGAAATACTGTGTGTGTACTTGTCATCCTCCCAATGTACGTCCCCCACTGTTGCCAGTGGTGAGAATTGAGGCTCCTGATTACTGGTCCAGTGGTGGGGCATCACATTGTCCCATTGCCAACCATCTCACCAAGCCCTTCAATTGTAAAGCTGATTTTTCCCTAAGAATATTACTATATTTTAACATATTGTTATTAGTGATACAGATGAAAATTTCTGTCATCTCCATGGTGTCTGTTTCCACTTTCCAGCTGGTTATTCATTCTGAAATCCTTCCTTGTATGACTTGTGAATCAAATGCTGTATATTTTTGTTCTGTCTTTCTTTTAAGTGACTCTGGCTTGAAACCAGATTTGTCAGTAGTCCAGTCTCTTGGTGAGTTTGATTTTGTGTGTTACCAGCATATCAGCCCTCTTTAAAGTGTGGATTTCTCATGGTTCACTTCATGAGGTTCACAGAAATCTAAACCAGGGGACACAGCATTATTAGACATCAGTAGCAGCAGATTGTTTTATTTAGTTATTTGCATGTATACCTATGAAACACTATCAAGGAAGGACCTTCCTGATGCCTGCTTACACTGTTCCAGCAAATGTATCATTTTTATGCTTCATTCCAGTCACCCAATGTAAAACTTCACCATTTTCTGTTTAATATTAGCGTCTTACTGTGATTTCACAATGTATCAGGCCCTGTAAAACACTGGTTGTGAAATGCTCCACTTAGGATAAGTGATACTCAAGATGCTCTGACTTACAAATATTTGAGGTACAATCTCAGAACATTAAGCAAAGCTAACTTTTGTGAAATCAAGAGTCAAGGTGTGCTGGTTTGAACCTGACCATTAATGAGATAACCAGATGCAATCTCTGTGTACTGGGGGTATAACTGGGCTCACTCCAGTTCAAGCACTACAAATTAACTGTGTTGACTAAACTGTGGACAGCAGAGACCTACAGTGCTGTTGTTAGCTACTTGAGAAAACGTTGCCTTATATCGCACAAGACAAAAATGTCAAACTGTTAATTTTGATAATAAATAAGGATCATTTACATGTAGCCTGCCTATTTCCTACCTACTGGATATGATGACAGCCTGATTAACCATAGCATATTTTTTATCCTGTCCCTCATGAGAACTGCTTTATGTTCATTCCATTCTTCTAATGAGTTCTAAGAAAATGCCACAAAAACCTGCTGCTCAAATTACAAAACATTCATTGATGGCAGCTGTATAACAGGACAAGTAAATTGTATTAACTATACTTGCCCCATAATTTTAGCCTTTAATTTTTCATATGAAGCTTTTTCAAGATGATGTTGAAAAAAGTTGCAAGTACAGAGTTCTTTATCATTGAGATAAAGTATTAGATGCTGTCAGTGCTGTCTGGTTGTGTTTTCCTCTTTGTTTTGTCCATAAATTAACTCTTTTCTTTTTCTTATTTTACTGTACAATTTGTTCAGTATGCTGTTTCAGTCATCTGCCACCCATTCTGTGAAGTAATAGTTCATATTTTCCATTAGGTGTCATTTTTGTATTACCAAACTATGCTCTTTTGTTCTATTGACCTCTGTTCTGAAGAACGCTATCCATCTGGGTTTACTTGATATCTGCAACATAAGAACAATATTTTGCAAGTGATCACAGGGACTGTAGGATGCCTAGCAGTATACACTTTGAAGAAGATCCACTTACTAGAAGTTCTTGCTTTTTTAAGCAGTTAGTTGTATTCACCTCCAAAATTGATGGGGGGGGGGGGGGCACACATGATATTCTTGGTGTAAATTTGTGTCTGCCTATCCATTTATCAAGACCAGTCAAAAAGATATCTAAAGCAGCACTTTGACCTGTAGTGGTAACTTACTCCATAGTCCAGGAGTATACTGAGTTACAAGTATAACCTGCCAGTGAGTCTTGTTTATTCACTGTCATAGATTTAGGACCTCAGTACAGGTATTTGTAGAGTCACTGGTTTTGGAAAAAAAAGTAATAAATAAATACATAAATGAATAAATAGATAGAGGTTAAATAGGAATGGAATTTTCATGGATTTTACATCAGCTTGGAGCAGATGAAGAGCTACGGAATATAGGCAGATTCACTCTGTTCTGTTGGGATAGTTGAAAGTTTTAAGATTTTTAATTTTCTTGGTAAGAAAACTTTGGCACATTTCCAGTTTAGAGATATGGATTTGTACATACCAAAGAACAACTTGTATTCCGTGATATGTTTGATTATGGAAATGTACAGTGGAAGGATGACTTGCATAGATGTAGAAAATATTCTCTTGGAAATTAGTTTAACCAGAGAAAGGGATTTCCCAACTGTGGTGGAAACATTTTTATCAAAGAAAAGAGAGACAGAGAGAGTTGTGCACTTTACTAGGCAGGTCTCTTATGACTGCATCTGTCTGAAGAGGAGTACTGTTTGCTACAGGTTACCGTTTTTTCTGAATGCTACTACTTTTCACTTTTTTGCATTTGGCTTGAGACTGCAAGTTCTCTCATGTCTCTCTGCCTGTCTGCTTGGGTGGAGTGCCTCAGGCCTTTAAATCCCACATGGACCATCACTAGGTCATAGTCATATTTATTTATTTTTAGTTATTTATTTACATTTGTTTACCGGGAAATTCCAACTGGACACAGGTCCTTTTTCAATGGAGGGCCGGGGAGAAAAGCTCCACAGAACAATAAATGAGCAGCAGAGTACATGAAGAGCAATTGAATATACATAGAATAGCAAATAATACATACTGCAGCAAACAATAGCTGTACATACAATATGAAACCTAGTAATGAACAGATATACCAATATGTAGCTAGAGGCTAGGAATAAAGGTAGGGTGTATATACAGATAGTACTAAGCTCAAACGGATACTGTTCTAACCTCATATACCTAAATCTTATATACAAATATTGCACTAAACGCAAGCAGATATAAAGCAGAAGCTCCACCTGAAGGTGGAACAAGCTAGCTGGGCTAATGGGATGGAAGGGGAAGATAGAGGAGTAAGAGAGGAGACTGAGTGAGTAGTATACATGGTAGTCAGAAAAAGTTAGGTGCATATTTGTCTGGCTTAAGAGCCCTTAGGAGCCTTGAGTCATCACAGAGTCTGTCACTGGACAAGCAGCTTAAGTCATCCTGCTGTTGTCCAGTCCAACCAGTATGGAGTCTGTATGCTTAACAGAGCCACAAATAACTATAACGCATACCTATGTGGAAGTAGACTTAGCTGGCCTTAAAGATTTAGCCTCTTAGGTTAGCTGTGTGCATTTGTAGTACGTGTGGTTACAGAAGGAGTAAATGTTACCTTGTGTCCTGGAGGCTGGGATGTGTTAGAGTCTATTTTAGCAGGCTTTGGTAATTTTTTCTTTACAGCCTCAGCATAATTTATGGCCCTAGTGATGCACTGTAATTGATACTATGTTGTGAACACTTGACGATTATCAACGGTGGCTGATATGAAGGGTTTGCCTCCATGTTTCTTAAATATTTACATCTCTCCCAGGTTGTTATTGTTAATTGCTAGAAGCAGTAAACAGTGGTAAACACAAGGCAGTTACTCCATTTCTTAGACTACCTAATGTGATCAGTCTGGCCACAGATTTGGTGAGAGATGACTGATGAGCCATGTTGCCTGAGAATGGAGGATTAGGGCTGATCACAGTACTCAAGACTTGGAGGAGACTACTAAAATGGACTCTGAAGATTTATGGATGAAGAACATAAGGTGGTACTTAGAGGTTAGGTTAGATAGTAGCTAATTTGGCAGTCTTAGTGAAAAGATAAAATCTGTTTTACCAAGAATAATGAATAGCGGTGATTCGCTCATTGCTTATTACCTGGCTGGTCTCACCACAGCTATGCACAACTAGGAATTGATGAATTTTGCTTATTCTTTCACGGAAAAAAATACTAGTACTAATTCCAAGCTAGTTCCAATTTTAAAGTAAAGCAAACTATAATAAAAAAGAACAAGACAAGAAACCGTACAAGCATGTAAACCATGAATGAAGAATTCCAAAATAGTCAGGCAACAGCAGCAGTCACAGAGCAGCGGCAGTTCTCAAAGATTAAACCTTTTCCTCTTCTGCTTACCTTTAGTAAAAATACTGCATTTCAGCTTCCCTGCAAATCTGCTACATATACGCACTTTGCAGTCAGAGAACAGAAAACAAATACTTGCTAACAGGCCCAAATTAGGAAAGTAACTTTAAAGTAAAGCAATTTTAAAGTAAAACAAACTGTATTAAATAAAAGCAGAGGACAAGAAACAGTGCAAGTGTGCCACCCATAGCTAAAGAGTTCCAAAACAGTCACACAACAGCCGCAGTAGTCACTAAGCAGTGTTTGATAAAAAACTCCAGAAGATTACTGACCAGATAAATGTTTGTAGCATGATACTCTTGTTGTCTTTTTTAATTTAAACTATATATGTAAGATTAATGTAGGTTGCTTTTTTATTTTTATGTTATTCTGAAATGCCTCTGATTAGTCTGCATTCTTAGAATACCATGGTCACCAGAACTGCATACACAGTACTCCAAATATCCAGACAAGGTCTTACTAACTACAATTATGTTTCAACTCGTAGCTCAATATTACTCTAACTTCCTTACTACTCAACCCTCTGCTCCGCCTCTCTCTCACTTGCTTGTTTACTGTTAGGTCATTTTTTTCAATGCTTATCCATGGCTCCCTTTCCATATTGATTCTTTTTGTGGTCTTTTTCTCCAGCTGTGTACTCTTTTCCTAAGTTTTTTGTTGACTAGCTATATTATTTTGCAATATCTTGCATTAAATTGACATTGCTATATTTCAGACCATTCTATCAATCCTAAAAATTTTTTTATCAACCTTTCTACACAATATGTATTAAGCCTATGGCACAGATTTGTATCATTAACTAGAAAGACATTTTCTTTTCACCATTACACTGTCAGTTATTAAAATTTTAAAAAGGACCAGCATGCAATAATGTCTCTAATGGTAACTCAACTGCCAGGCTCTTTCTTTCTTTCTGTCTCTCTCTCTCTGTGTCTATCTATCTATCTATCTATCTATCTATCTATCTATCTATCTATCTATGTATCTCAATGGCAAAAAGTACATTGTCATCCCCTTTGGTAAAAACTCTGTACCCATGAACTATCACATAGGTGGTATTCTACTTAACACCAAAAGCGTGATATGAGACCTTGGGACCCAGGTGAACAGTGGTCTCTCCTTTGATAATCACATTGCCACAGTAGTCAGGAAATCCTTCTATATGACACACCTCATCACAAAAGGTTTCTCATCCAGGAAAAAATAGGTCATTGTTCCCCTCTACTCGTCACTCATTAGACCCATTATAGAGTACAATGCCCCTTTTGGTATGTACCTCACAACACATCTACAACAACTGGAAAAGGCCACAGAAATACCTCACAAAGAAGATTACTGGCCTCAAACAGATGCCCTATGCAGATCGTCTCAAAAAAGTCCAGCTTTACTCCATCGCATATCACCTACTCAGAGGCGATCTCTGCCTAACATACAAAGCTATGTCAAACCCACTGCTGTTGGACATGCTTCACTTAAAGAAATCCCAATACCTATGAGCTACACAGTCTAGGGACCTAAACCTTGTCACCACAATAAACAGAACATGCTGGAGGGATAGATTCCTGTCCCAGAGACTTCCAATACTCTGGAACAAACTACCTGTCTATATCAAACAAAGCTCCCCATTAGCACTCTTCAAGAAAAATCTTGATGATTGAATGGGAGATAGGAAATCCACCCCAGGATCACTTCTGTGGCTCTGCTCGACAGGGGCACAGGAGAATAATTTTCTTGGGTGGAGAAAGCCAGGGTACATTTCTGGCTAGGCTTATATAGGCCCTAGAGCCAATAGCCTAGTACCTACTTATGAACCTATGAACCTATCTATCTAACTAGAAATGTTGAACTGGACAGTGCTGAAAATGCAGAAACAACTGTCAAACAAGCTTAAATATAATATACATCAAGCATGGTTATCATTATTTCATTCATTTTCTAATACTCAATCTTATTCAAATTTCTGGGAAAGCAGATCTTATCTTAGCACTTAATGAGTGTAAGGGAGTGGAAACTGTTCTAAATGGACTATATAGGTAGGTGTGTGTTTTTGTGTGTGTGTGTGTGTCTGTCTGTATATAAACACATACACACACATATATAGGTTCATAGGTTTATACTAGGCTATCTGCCCTAAGGCATTTATAAGCCTAGCCCAAAGTTTTGTGGCTTACGCCACCCCTTATATGAAAAAATACTGTGCCCATTAGTTTGTTGTGCCTCTGTCCAGCAGTGACACAGAGATGATTCCCGGGGTAAAACTATGATCTCCCATCCACAGGTCAAGATTTCTCTTGAACAGAGCCAGCGAGGTGCTCTGCCTCACATGGACCGGGATTTTATTCCACAGCATAGGGAGTCTCTGAGTGATAAATCTATCCCTTCAGCACGTCCTATTTATATCCGTGCTAAGGTTTAAGTCGCTTGCTCTAGTGGTTTTGGTGGATTTGGATTTTTTGAGGTGGAGCATGTCCATTAATTCCGGGTTGGACATGGCCTTGTATGTCAGGCACATGTCACCTCTGAGCAGATGGTATGCGACTGAATAGAGCTGGAGTTTCTTCAATCTGGCAGCATATTACAGATTTTGGAGTCCCTTTATCCTTTTATAATTAGCCTAATTTATATATATATATATATATATATATATATATATATAGAGAGAGAGAGAGAGAGAGATAATTCGATTAATTAATTACTTATTTTATATATATAAATAGATACATAGATATAGATATATAGATAGATAAACAAACTCATGGAAGGCTCATATACACATACATATTTACATACCAAACAGCTGCAGACAGTTGAGAGGATAGTCAGTTAACCTAGATGCATGCCTTAGGGATGTGGAAGGAAACTACAGCACCTAGCAAAAACACACATAGCCAAGTGGTGTGAAACAGTAAAGCAAAGTACTTCAATACTGGGCTACCCTTAGCTACAACAATAATCAGAATAGGCAACTGAATATAATATAAACAAATATTAGAATTAGAATAAGGCAAGACTGAATATAACATATTAGGCACACAGAGTATAAGCCAAGTTAAACATAATTAAACATGAGCTACATGAAATCACTCAACTTAAATATTGGCAGAATTTAAAAATGATGTAGGAAACTGTGGTAATACAGGGATCAAAAATGCAACCCCTGTGCTGGACAGTCTTGGAGTTTATTTATATATATATATATATATATATATATATATATATATATATATATAATATACATACATACATACATACATATACATGCATACATGCTCATTTAGTTTTACCATCAACTGTTATAGTTGGGTAAGAAATTACTTAATGTTGTGTGTAAGAATAAAGGGCCCCTGTTGTCATTCTAAACAGATGTAACTGCAATCCTCAGAATTATGAGTTTATAATTACAAATATGGGGTGCATACACTGAGTATAAAATTGCTGGGTATTGGGGCACAGACCCCATGTCTGAATGTGCAACAGTGTGCTTTTACCATAACTCATTGTTTAAATGCTCAAATCAAAGTGTATGCTTCACACTTGCAGGTCTATCAGTACTGGCTCTTGCAGTTGTGTTAGTAAGAATAAGAAATGCAAGGTTCAGTTTGAGATCAAAAAGATACTCTTCCTGAAATGTATTATTTAGCTTGTCTAAAGATTGGCACTGTTACTAGAATTTGGGATACTCATCTACTGAGTGATGATTTGCTTCTTGCATACTTCTTAATTACAAATATTTAAGCACAGCTTATTTGCAACTTTACACACTTGTAATTCATTCCATTCGATTCTCAGCTAAAGCGTCTTCTGTGTGGAGACATGCGTGAAGGGGCGTACCTTCGTTGAAGGTTGTGCGTCAGAGCTGGTAACTCGGCACGTAAAAAAATCTTCTACCAATCATTAGCAGACCAGAGTTCTGCTGTGGCGACCCCTAACCGGGAAAAAGCCGAAAGACACAAACAAACAAACACACTTGTAAGTCATCAGTAAGGTCTATCAACTGAGATGAAATGCTTTCAGATAGATCCTGTATTTACTGAATGTGTCATTTCTAAGGAAAGTTCTGTAACTTTGAAGATGAAAGGATAATGATCACAGTGGAAGGCTGCAGCATGATTAAAAACAATATAACCTTATTGACTGGGTGAATAACACTGTTACCATGGTAAAGTATGACAACATTTGTTTATGTATTCATCCACAGACACCTTTATCATAGGAAATACAAGGCAACTGTGTCTTCTGCCATTTACTCCTTGCCAGGACCTACCATTAGACTGTACCTCCTTTTCCAAGTAGGCCTAGGCCATTCAAACCAGGGGTGAATTTGGGAATACCCATCTAATCATCCAGTTCCTAGCTGAAGGAAGAAAATGTATCACACTGCTCGATTTACAGTGAGAGTCCATTCTGGAGGTGGGGAAGACACTTCATAATGAATCTGTCTCGCCACCATGTTTTATTTTGTTCTGCTGATGAAAGTTTACATCCCGAATTCTGGTATTTCTGGGACTAACTGAAAAAGTCACAGCAGATTAGCAATGACAGTAATAGAAAGTCTCACTTGGGATTACTTGAATGTAAATGTACTCTACTGCAAGGTGTTAGACTGTCACTTGTTCAGTTACTTAAAGGTTATAGCTTAAAAATGAAATCAAAAAGATTCCTATTTCAAGTGTGTGTGTGTGTGTGTGTATATATATATATATATGTATATATATATATATATATATGTGTGTGTGTGTTTGTGAATGTATATGCCTGTATATATGTGTGTTTATTACTATATGGGTACTACACAACTGAACATTAGACAATTCAGAAGTAGAATGGACAGCTGCAGGGCTGGTGGTATAAACCTTGGCTGCAGGTGATCGCCACTGTTGAAGTAACACCCCGACCCCATATGCGAAAATGGGAAAAAGGAGTTGTGGATGGATGGATGCAATGGACTCTGTTTTGTAACTGCTTATATGAGCAAACATAAAGACTTAATTTAAAATCACATTCATGATTATTTCTATACTAAGTGAAAGCCTCTTATTTGCCCTTTTCCTTCCGGCTTTGGTCATTCTTCTAATAAATTACCCTTGGTTTCAGTGGATTCAATGGATCACAACAAATTAAATAATCTTCTTTAGTTCTTTTGTATACTCATTGTCTCTGGTGTACTCAAGTCCCTGCACTTAACTAGTACACTGCCAACCCTTTATTAGTAACATGTTTAATAATATCTTCTCACAAAGAACAGGCCTGCTAATCTACACAAGGATGGCAGTGAGCAAACAGGGCAAAACGACAAACACAGGATGTACTTGACAATGGAGCTAGGGATGATACAAATAGAACTACAAAAATGATATCAAAAAGGTTTCACCTTATCCCTATTATCTTTTTCTAGCATGCACTGTATAAATGTTTATGTCTGGATGCTGTACATTATTTATGGGTATTATATTTACATCTGTAAACTCATGTTAATGTGTGTTTCTGAAAGTTACAATTTTTCAACAAGTTATTTAAAAAAAAAAAGACTGAAAACTAACAAATAGCATCCGTAATTTGTAAGCCTGACACATACCTAACACTCTTTCATCCCTTTTTCCCATGACATTGTTATAGCACATTGAACAGCATTATTTTCACAAGTATCTTAAACACCATCTCCCCATATTTTCTCCAGAAGCAGTGTCAGACAACACATTTCAAGTATCTAGCTGTCAGCATCAAATCAAGTGAAGCATTTTTTACGTGCATAACTCACCTTTAAAATTCTAAAACTGTATGGTGTGGCCTCTGTTTTTGACAACATTTCACTGATAAGATGAATCATTGTATGTATGGTATGAACAAGCAATTACTGTGAAGTGACAGAGAAAAGCACACACACAAAGGAAGAAAATCATTTCCATATAACTCAACACCACTCACAGGCATGCATGCATGCACGCACGCACACACACACACACACACACACACACACACACACACACACACACACGCACGCACGCACACACACACACACACACACACACACACACACACTGTTTATATTCCCCTTTTTAGCTAATTTGTAAACTAATCTGTACACATACACAATACACATTGCTTACAGCAACCTGACTGGTACATAAAATTCTATCCCATCTAACTGATAGGATTTTGTACATCCTTATTAAAGTCCTTTCTAATACTCCTGGATATGTAATACGACTTATAAACTACCAGTTTAGCACATTATATAACAATTAGATATGTTTGGAATTGTATGGTTGTTATAAAAATGAAAACTGGATATTAGCTTTTTTGCTGGGATTGGCTTCAGATCATGTACTGTGCTACTTGACAGTCTGATTCTGCATGCAGTAAGGTTCATCTGCAGCTTGTATAACTTGTGATGACTGAGTGGTGAGCATTTTGGAGCTGCATAAACAAAGAAAAGCAAATGTCAGTTGAATTGTGAAATATTGTATAGTGAAGTTTCTTCCCTACTCAACTATCATATATCATGCATGTGCAGTTTATTATATATTATGTAGAAAACAAAATACATGCACCCTTTTCCTAGTCAAACCTAGTGAAACTCGCATTAAATGACAATGGATGGTATCCTGTATACCATTGTTTCATATTCATATTCATAAAACTGTCCTTTATTCATTATAAGTATAGTTTTAATATAATTAGAAATAATCTCTAGCTACTCACTGCATTCCTATTCCACCTAAGTCACATAACGGATGCTGGGGGTACCCAAATCCATCCCAAATTGCTTTACACACATAATGCTAAGAGTGGTAGTAAAGTGATTCAATGTGTAACAGCAGTCTGTATGCACATGCTTACACACACCCACACAGCCAGGAAACTGCATGCTTCAGTTTCATGCAAGGGAGTTGTTGACCAGGGTGTCATGAATGTTTTTTTTCTATTTCTGAATAACTCCTAGTATTCACTTTACTTCTTCATGGACAGCAAACAAGATAACATCAGCATCAGGACTGCTGGGAGGAGATATCTTTATGATTTCCCCCCTTTTGTTGCACTCAAATTGCTTTGTTTCAAGGATGACTTGTCACTCTAGACATTCTGGTTCAGGGGCAAATGTACTATGAGAACTGCTAGCTCCAGTACACTGGGCTCAGTTATTTGGCCAACCTGCTAGGAGAGTATAATTTAAATGAGGAAGACTGTACACTTTTTTCCGTTTTATAATACTCCATCCTAGGTCACTCTAAGGTATTATCTAAATGATATCCCAAAGAGGACATTATCTGCTGTGGGAAGCCTGTGGTCCTCTTCTGAGTGTACTTTGTATCAGACAAGAAACTATAGAGAGGCCTGTGTGGATAAATAAAATGTAGGTCACATGACCTGAGGCAACAGCATAGAAAGACGGTGAATATGAGTCAACCTAGAAGTGGAAATATAAAACAATATACAAGCAGTTGTCCAAGATGACATTGTGTGGAAGGCATCATGTGTTCATTACAGCGTGCATTTATTCAGGTGTTACAGAAATTGTTTTAGTTGGGTTGTAAAGGCACCTGTCAACAATCTTATCTTTATCCTATGAAAGAAGGGAGAGCAGATATTATAGGGGAAGAAGAAGATGAGATAGGTACATAGGCAGTAGACAAAATGAAAAGATAAGCAGAGGATCAAACAAGGGTGAATCGGACAAGGCATTCAGAGGGAAACAAAGCAGAAGGGCACACATGGATGGCCTGGAGCATCTCTGGGAAGTTTTACTATATAGTGCATGGCTTATGGGTAGAAAGATGGTGGAAGTGCAAGCACTGATGCAGGAGAGGGTGGATACTGCTGACCTTGGTAAAACATAGCTAAGGACAAGAGGGAGTAGGCTATGGGCAACCCTGGCAACATTCTGTTCAAGAATAAAAACAAAAGGAGGAAACGGAAGAAACAGTGATCTTTAAAAAATGCAACAAATGAGAGTCTAAACAGAAGGAATATAAAAGAAGGCAATGAAAGATGGAAGTGGGGGAGGAGGGAACAGTGAAGGAGGTGGAGGTATGAGGGCGGATGGGGAGGGGAAGGGAGTTATACTCATGGAGGATATGAATCTGACAGGAGAGTAGTGGGAGTTAAATGAGGTGTTGGACAGCAGGACTGGAACAGAACAGATAAAATTTTGGGTATGCTTCTAGCCAAGGTATAGGGGCCAGGGCTGTCAAGCAAAAGCAGTATTTACAAAAAGTGATCAATACCGGTCTGCCATTAAGAGCGAGGAGGCAAGGTAGAAATAAAGAAATAGCTGCATAGGATTTAAGAGAGTAGATTATGCTGGGCAAAGGGAAAAGGGTCAACAATAATTTAAGGGTCTGGAGTAAACAATTTATGGGAGTGAGTAGTAGGTGGAGTACTTATGTGGCTTGAAGAAGACAAGAACAGTTCTTTTTCAATATAATCTAATTTTAATCTCTATATCTGAGGTTACCTATATGCTACTAGGACAATTTGTCACCCTTTTTGTGGAGCCAAACTGCTTTGGTGAATATTTTGTAAATATATCTATAATCTGTTGTGTCTGAGAATAAATTTTAGAATTTACACACAGTTTATCATTTGTATGCCTTTCCTTACTCCTACTATATCTTATGTATCTATAAAATGGTTTCCTATTATGCTCAATATCATTACATAAGCTTTCTTCAATTTTTTGGTGATCTTGTCTCACAGTATGTTTACTTTGTCTGTCCAGCTTGTTTATTTCAGTTTTCAAAGTTTGAACTCTTCCCTTTCTTACATTTTTTTCTCTTATGAATATATCCTCCTGACATTTTGTGGCCAGATGCTGATGTTAATAATTTTTTTTTTTTGCATTCAAACAATTTCTCTTTCAAAACTTTCCACATTCCTTCTGCAGTTTTTTCACTGTATGCATTACTCCACTTAGTTTTACATAGTGACTGTTTTGCATCCATATAATCTGTAATTAACCTTCTGTGCTTTGGTTTAGATTTCAGTTTAGCAGAAATATCTAGCAAGAAATTAACCTTTATAACACCATGATCAGTGTACATCAATTGTGGTAAAACTTCACATGAAAATAATAGTAATTTCCTTAGGAACACAAACAATCTCTGGAATGTTCCATTCCCTGGTAGAGTTTTTTACAACCTGAAGCAATTGTTGTTCCTGAATATATGCTGTAAATAATTTCCTTACTAATGGTGTTGAATCAATATTATTCCAGTCTGTTTCAGGTAAATTTAAGTCCCCAGCTAATGTTATTCTTCCCTCTTGTGTTTCATGAAAGAAATATATGAATTCTTCTAGGTCATCAGCACTTAACTTTGGTGGTCTATACACTCTAGCAATTGTTACGTGTTCCAGGGTTGCCTTTATTGTCACAGTTACACAATCTGTAGTATTGGTGTTATCACTAAACGTAATAATCACAGGTCTCATAACTATCTTTAATCCCTATCATAACAACTCCACCTGATTTTTTGTTAGAATGTCTGTCATAGTAAAAACATTTATAGTGTAACAGAAGTGATTTCCAGTCATTGTTCTATCACCATGTCTCACAAACAATAGCAGCATCAATCTTCTGAGAATGTAGCAACTTTTCCAATAAAAGAAACGTTATTACTAATGCTCCTAGCATTAACAACCATCAGAGATACATCAAATGTTACTGTGGTGGTGGTGCTGTGGTAGCGTTGTCGCCTCACAGTAGGATGTTGTCATGTTCGATTCTCAGCGAAAGCGTCTTCTGTGTGGAGACATGCGTGAATGGGCGTACCTTCATTGAAGGTTGTGCATCAGGGCTGGCAACTCGGTACGTAAAAATCTACTGCCAATCATTAGCGGACCGGAGTTCCGCTGTGGCGACCCCTAACCGGGAAAAGCCGAAAGATACAACAAGCGATACATCAAATGTTGCTATCTGTGAACTGTTATTTTTTTCAGCCTGGAAAAACACTGTCTTGTGTTTGTCAAATATTACTTATCTGCTGCATAAATTCCCTTCCCTGGGATTGACAAGTGCATACTATCCTGTCTAAACATGTGTATCCAAAACTAGGCTTGGATGCCCTATACATTTCCATCTTTTAAAATGGGCCATTTTTTTCATGTAAGTATCTACTCCCAAAATATTTTCATTCACTGTGACTTGACTCTCCTTTCTGTATGTGATTTGTAAAAAAATACATCCTAACACCTGTACAAGCTATACTATCTAAAAGGGCTGTAACTTCTGCACTAATGTTAGGGAGTGCTTACAAGTAAGATCATTTATACCAACATGAATAAAAACATGTCCAAATTCCTTACAGTAAGATGTTCTAAGGCCTTTTTCTACAAACATAAAGATCACTTCCTGTAATAACTGAATCTCCAATTACAAGTGCATCACTTCTGCCCAAATCTAAAGAATCAACAACTTTTAATTCAGTAATATCTGCTCTACCATTTGTTAGAAAGGAATTATCTTCACCAGGATGGAGTAGGAGGAAGGGGAAAATGAGGTGGCTGCTCTTAGGAAGAAAAAGGAAGTGGAGTACCATACGGATCGGTCATGGATACAACTTTCAATTATTTGCTTCAGTCATTGTTAAGAGACATCATAGGGTTAGCCTATTTACTGACGATAAAAAGAAAGAATAGGTGCAGGTTGAGGGGAGGCCAAATGGGCAGAAATTTGGCATTTAAGGCTCACTGCAGGTAAATGCAACTCTATGGATGTAGGCCGCCAGAACAACAACATGGTGTGAAGTATCAGCTGAGGGACATCAACTGATACAACAGAAGAAGAAGATCTGGGGTGCTGATGGAATGTCCCACGAAGAGAACACTGAAGGGGCAGAATCAGAATACTGGGGTGCAATATAATGTGAAGAGAGTCCAGTCTCAAAAGGAATTACCCTTAACTCCTCAGAGTCCTTGTCAGTTCACACTTTGAGTACTATATGCAGTTCTGGAGGCCATACAAGGAACTGAATATCAGGCTTCTGAAGGGATTCCAGGTGAACTCCAGCAGAAGGATGTGATGGATGGAGAGGGAAGGACATGATGAAAAACTAGAGGAGTTAGAACTCTTCTCACCTACACTCCAAAAGACATGCAGAGGGGAATTATATATGTGCTTAAGATCATGTCACATAAATGTGATTTGGTCATCCTACATGGAAAGGTCAGAAGTGGGGGAGGAAAATGCACAAATTATAGGGGCTGACTACTCCCCAAATCTATGAAAGTACTCTTCCATGAGCTCAGTTCTTTTTCACATCGATGGCTATTGGCCCATGGAATGGACTAATGAGTTTCTGCTGAAGGCATCCATTGAGGAATTCAGTAGGGTATAGGGTGGATGAAGATTTTTTATTTATTTTAATTTTACATTTGTTGACTGGGCTAGTCCAGCTGGATATATGTCCATTTTCAATGGAGGCCCAGGGAGAAAAGCTCCACATACATCAAAATGTTTACAAAGACAATGGTATTTACAAAGACATTGGTATATTACAAAGCCTGGGCAAACATTACATTTCGTAGGATTTAGCATTTGAATACGTAAGATCCTAGTGAAACAGTTTTGGATATTCCTAATAAAGTATGTCTAAAGACATTATTAATCATAAAATCACACACAGAAATATCACACAAAAATGCTAATGTGTAACAGCAATGGATATTCATACACAATATGTACAAGGACACTCTTATTCTGTAAAGTCTCACCAGAAGTCCTAGTGAAAGATGGCTATGGATATTCATTCAACATATGTACAGGACATTAGTCCGCTGTATAGTCACATTAACTTTATTATCAATAGAGAAGGCACAAGATTATACTCATAAGAAGATAGGTGTCTAGGGAAGGGTTTGGTAGTTAGTCTGGGTTGACACAGGGGCATAACCAGTGTGATTTAAGGTAGGGATTTAGTTTGCTTTTAAATAGGTTAGCTGAGGCTAGGGAGGTTATGTGATTAGGGAGGCTGTTCCAGGTTTTACCCACTGTATTAGGGAACAATGCATCACCAGCTGAATTATTGGATTTAGCTATTTGTACTAGTAGTTTGTTAGATGAGGATAGGGTTTTGAGATTATTACAGGGGGTGACTACAGTATTGAGTATTGGTGTATTTGTAAGTTGATACAGGATCTTATGGACCATTGTTAGTTGGTTGAAAAGTATTAGATTTGGCAATTCTAACCAGCCTAGTTGATTCAGATTGATACAATGATGGGTCCTACAGGAGGGCCCAGCTTCAAATCTGGCAATATTGTTGTAAGAGGTAGACAATTTACTTAGGTTGCTTTT
>NC_056734.1:679178563-679253563 GCF_019279795.1 Protopterus annectens | reverse complement strand
TGCTTGAATGTGCATTTTTATAAAAAAATGAGCTATAGACATTGGAATAATTGTATAGTATGCAAGCTGATGTACTACAGCTTTTCTTCCTAGGCCTCCAGTGAAAAGGTTTTGTCTAATGGACTGACCTGGTAAACTAAACAAAATAACATGAAATAAAACTACTGAGGGCATCACATGTAAGTTACTCAGATATGGGGTAAAATCTTAAATTAAAAAAAAAAAAAGAAAGAACTGGCAACAGCTATTGGAATAGTAATTTTCTCTGGTGCTGTGAAATCACCATCAGCTGTACTTTCTAGTCTGACATTACAACACTGTTGATTTGTTACTTGTTATTTTACATCGTACATGTTATACCAGAAGCATTATTAGACCACTGTAGGAAAAAATACAGACAGTTAGATGCGTTAAACAATGTGACTGTAAAAGAAGAGCTGATCCTGTCATATGTTTCTTTGGTTTTCAGTTTGGTCTGGCTGTTATTGCATGTAATTGCTAAATAAGCAGTAATTTTCTACATCACACACTGAGTGTTCTTTCCTTATTCTAAATTCTGGTTTAGTGTTCTAAAGCAGACCAAATGACTTTTGGAATGGATGCTCGGAAATCACTACGCTTGTTTCTACAAAAACTGTAATTCGCGCATTGTTACCATCACAGTTTAACCCCTCCCACCAATTTACATGCTGAGAATCCTATTAAAACATGCAGAACTAGAAAATGCTAATCAAACCAGTGAATTCTGTTTATCCATGCACTGGAAATTTCTGTTGCATGTGGCTTGTACTGTGCACAGAGATTACTTTTTCCAGCAGAATTCATCATGCAATGCTTATAGTTGTAAATCTATGTTTTCCTTTGTGAAGACATGAGTAAAACAGCATTAGTCCGGCAGTTAGTACAGACAATTAAGGCTATGTGCTGTTAATGAGATATATTATGTGGTACAGGGTTTGATTCCCTCAACCTCCATTTTCCTATTCTGTGACCTTGACCAAGTCACTTGATCAGACAGTGCTCTGAGCCAATTGATAATTTGGGCTGGGCTCCTTAATGGTCTCTTGGACTGTATGCATATGAAACTTTTAACTGTTCTGTTAAGTTGTGCATTAGGACATCCATTGTATTAAAATACTCCAAGATCATTGCAGTGAGAGAACTGTCCTTTCCCCAGATACAACAATCTGAGTTGCTGACTGAAGCTGGGAGGGTGCAGGGGCTCTGCCTCCAAGGAAAACAGTGAGATAAGAGTCTTAATTTTAAAAACAGACTTTCCTCCAGAAGACTGCTTTCAGTGGATCAGTTTCACTGAAGTGAATTTCACTTTACCACAATGACCAACAAGCCTTCTCATTAATAAACTGTCTTCTATTTTCCTACACAGTTATGCAACGAGTCATGTTGTTATAAAAAATGTCTTTAGTTAGTATGGAGATAATGAGAACAGAGCGGCATTCTTCAAGAAAAACTTAGCAGAGATTTGAACTAGAGCTGGGCATAGTAAATATTCCATGTATGAAAAACAAAATAAGACCTAGCCATTCTTACAACAACAACAACAAAATTAGAAACATCTGAAAAGTTGAAGAAGCAATTAGAAACTGAACTGCTTGCATATATTGCAGTATTCCAGAAATTTATAAAACATGTATATTTTGTTCTTGCATTGTACTGGTATGTTACTTCTCCTGAAGGCATTGTAGTGGTTGTAATTTTTACAGCAGGCCAATACTAACAACAGCTAGAGTGCATTTCTTTCTAATTTTGGTCTTCTTTTGCTGTTGTCAGTTGGAGTCTATCACATCAGTCGTACTAGTGAGACCACTTTCTAATAAGACTGCAAGGTGTTGACATAAAATGCATTACACCATTGGAAAGTTTTACCTCATAGTATAAAATTCACTGTATTCAAGTGGGAGGTAAAACCCAGTATCCCCACGAAAGAGGTTAGTGGCTATACTGAAACAAAGGCTGGCTGCAAGAGACTACTGTGGCCAGCAAACATGTCAAAATTTCTGTCCACAGTGTTTTATCACAACAAATTGTTGAAAAACATTTACGTCCTTTTATAATTCTTATTCCAAAAAAATATGTCAACCTGTCCAAAAACACAAAACACTAAACCTTACATAATTTGTTGCTTTTATTATCAAAATGAACCTATTTTCCACATTATAAGACTTACAAGATATCCATTCAGTGCTATTGGTGCAGTTGCTCTAAGTACACGTGCCCAGTTATTGAACACATTGCATCACATGAACAGGATTAGTGCCGGTGCTGAGACATGGATAAGGCAGGGGCTTTACTCTGTATTTTTTGCTGGTATTAAAAAGGTAATATTCTTATTTTTTAAACAATGATTAGTAACAGCAAATAACCATATCAGGATAATTCATAAATTTACCCATGGTGGGGGGCATTGTTTGAAATAACTGAATTATCCACACCCTGCCACTATGTACTGTTTAACTGTATAATATTTTAAAAATCTTTGCATACAAAGAATAAAAACACAGCTACAAAAGATGGACAAAATAGAAAATAAAACCACAAGATAGCAAACATTATCAAGACCCACCAATTTTCAGTTTTAAGTACTCAAGAGTTCGTAGTATGTTTTAATTTTTTATGTGCCTTGTCATGGTGGTTCTGATAACATTCACTATCCTGTGCTTTTAAAAATCTTAGTGCAGAGAATGACAGTTTCATTGAAGTTCAATAAAGTACAGTTGTATAAAATCTTACCATAACAGTAGATGTCACAATACTGCTGCAGTATTCTTTACCTAAGAGATCTCTTACCTAGGATAGATCAGACCAACATCTGGCCAGCATAACAAAGCCTTCAGCTTGTATAGGTGCCATACCACACACATATGCTCCCCGAGCATGAGTTAGTGCATAAAGGTGAAGTATAGACACAGATACTAAAGGCCATGCGAGTCTGAAGTTCAGACACTCTCTTTGCAGAAGTAAGAGCCAAAACAAGAGCAGTCTTCCAAGTACAATGTTGTAAGGAAGCTGAAAAAGCAGACTCAAAAGGGGCCTGAGTAAATTTTTCAAGTACAAAATTGGAGCCCCCAGACAGTGGAATAGGCTTCCTAGGAAGCCTGTTATGAAGGACACTTTTATGGAACTGCTTGACCTCGAACCAAGAGGCCAGAGGAGAATTTGGGGGGGGGGGGAGTCAAGTAGAAATTGCTGACAGGTGAGATTTCATTGTAGAATATGCCAATCCAGCATGGAGCAGATCATACAAATAAGAGATAACCAAAGGAGCTTCCACTGATGGAGGATCTTGATGGTGAGAGAGGCACCAGACAGAAAATTGTTTTAATTTGGACATATATGATTTCCTGGCCTCCTGAATAATCCAAAACATGTCCTCAGAAATGTGGTGCCTAAAAGGAATCAAAACCCTGTCACTCACAGTGTCATTTGAAGAGTGAGGATGGATAAGAGACCACTTGTCTTTTGTGAGAAGATTCACCATGTGAGATAACTTATGGTGATTGCCCATGGCCAAGTGAGAAAGAAGGGGGAATGAAAGCTGGCTTGGTCAAAAGGGAGTCACCAACAAGATTTTGGGACAGTCCTGCCTGATCTTGTGCAGATGTCATGGTAACAGAAGAAGGGGCAGTAAGAGAGGCAGAAGCATTCCCTTCCAAGGAAAAGACAGGTTGTCCACATTCAAAGCCAGAGGACTTGGGACTCTGGAGGAGACTAGAGGAAGATGTCTATTCAAAGGGGAGGTGAAAAGATCTACCCGAGGAATAGCTCACTGATAGACAATGTTGAGGAACACATCTCTGTAAAGCAGTCATTCATAAACTTGTGTGCTGGACCTGCTCAAAGAGTCTGCCACTAGATTGCACACTGAGAGAATGTAAATGGCCTTAAGGGTCACTTGATACTGGATATCTACATCCCAGACTTGAAGAGCTAGTCTGCAAAGAAGATAGGACTTCATGCCACCTGCTTGTTGACATACCACATCACTGTGGTATCATGCATGAAAACTTTAAGGGGGTGGGATGAAAGAGAGAATGAAGGGCTTGCACAGACAGAAGCAGAGCCCTCACCTTTGTTATGTTGATGTGGTCTGACCTCTGATGATGAGGCCAGAGACCCTAAACCTTTAGGCAACCATAGGAAGCACCCCATCCCCTGGCTAAGGTGTCTGTAAAGACCTCCTGAGTGGGAACTAGAGCCTGAAAAGGAAGCCCCGGGTTGAGAGAAAGTTGATAAATCCACCATTGATTCTTGAGCTTGAAACAGAGAAGGAAGAGTACCAGGAACTGTAGGGGTGACAGTAAGTTTCCTCACATGGAGCCTGGCTAGAAGGAGCATGGCAATGGTGGAAGCCATAAAACCGAGAATCCTGAGAAATTACCTGGCTGTGACAGATGTCAGAGAAAGAAGGGATTGGAAAAAGACAATTAGAGACAGTGACTAGGGTACAGGTAAAGATGCCAAAATGAGAACCATCTGAAGCCTGGAGCTGAGGAAAATATGATCCTGGGAAGGCATCAGAACCAGTTTCTAGAAGTTTATGGTGAATCCCAGACTCTGTAAAAGGGAAGTAGTAAACCTGAGATTGCAAAGCAGTGAGCTGGGGGAAGATGACTGAATAAGTAGATTGTCTAGATAGGGAAGCATCTGAATTCCTCGAATTCTGCAAAAGGCAATGATAGGTAAGAGACATTTGGTGAATACCCTTGGGGTAGTAGAGAGGCCAAAACATAAAGCAGAGAACTGAAAATGCAAGGAAAAGACAGACAAATGTAAAAAATCCCTGAAGAGGGGATGGATGGGGATGTGAAGATAGGCATCCTTGAGATCCAGAGATACCAGAAAGGCTTGAGGGAGAAGAAGAGGAAATAATGTTTGCAGAAATAACATCCAAAAGGAAGGAACCATAAGAAGAGTGTTCAGCAGTGAAAGGTCCAGAACTAGTCTCACTGTATGCTCTTTTTGTGGGGCCAAAAACATCCTGGAATAGAAAGTTTTCCCTACCTGGGCAGGAGACACAGCTTGAATGGTGTACTGAGTGAAAACAGAGTGAAGAACCTCTGGGAAATGAGACAGCTTTTCGCGATGAGGTTGAGGAATGCCTGAAAAAGGAAGAAGGGACTTCCAAACCATAAATTATGCCTCAAGTATAATGCCAGAACCCAATAATCTGAAGTGATTTGAAGCCAATTTGAGAGAGTCGGGGCAAAATGGAGGGCAAGGGAACCTGGCCAGGGAGAGAATGAAGCAAACTTTCAAATAGGCCCAGGCTTGTTCTGGAAAGAAGGTCTCTGGGCAGCCAGAGTCTGAGCAGACATAGCAGGAGGCACACACCTAGAACCCTTCTTGCCCTTGGGAGGAGGGCAAAACTGCCTATGATCAAAGGGAGATTTGCAGGGATAATTCCTCTGAAATTTAGGAATAGAGGAAAGAAAAATATGTTTCATTTCCTAAAAGGCTTTGCCCTTGTCCTGAAGAGACTTGAAAAAGACAGCACACCCAAAAAGGCTTTTACTATCCAAAGGAGCAACTAAATTTTGCTCTTAATGTCCAGGCAAAGCCTGAAGATGAAGCCAAGAATAAGGCCTCATAACTGAACCAAAGGAAGCAGCCCTGGAAGAGACATCAGCTGCATCATAGCTGCATTTGATTGAATGGTGGACAACTTGAGAAGTAGAACCCAGCAGGAAAAGGGCCAAAGCCTTCCCCTCACAGTCAAGAAGGTCAGAAACCACCTTGAAACCTCAGAAGGAAGAGCCAAAACATACCTAGTCATATGAGTCTGGCAGATGATGGCCCTAAATGACAAAGTGACAGCAGTGTAAACTTTCTTGCTTAGCATTTCCATTGCCCTACTGACCTTATCAGAAGGCACCAGCTTGATGGAGGGCAACTACTTGGATGGCTTCTAAGTAGACACTGACACTACATAATGGTCAGCAGAAGAACATTTATAAAGAAACTTACACTCCTCAGGCACCTTAAAGAACCTATCCAACTTCTTAGGTGCATGAGGCTGAGTCAGGGGCTACAGAAGCTGCTGAGAAAGTATCCAGAAAGGTAGCCAGAACAGGAGGAACAGCAGATGTTTTGGAGACTCCATCTGCAGGAGCTAATATTACCTTTTTTGAATATCAGAGACTTGAGAACAGTCCTACTTAAAGTAATCCATCATATGGGCAATGGTATCCCTAAACAAAGTTTTTCGAAACGGGAGTCTAAACTTATGAAGTCCTCCTCCTCTGAACCATAATCCAAGGAGGAAGAGGTTGGGGAAGAATAAGTCAAGGATTCTTCCCCCAAATCCAGATCCTCATTTGAGGAATCCAATTCCCTGGGCCTCTTGAGTGGAGTGGAAGATCATGGAGGAGCAGGAACAGAGACCCCTTGAGGTAGCTTCAAGGCAATCAAAGCATTAAATAAACCCTGAGTGAAGTCCTGCCATTCATGTTGGGGATCCTTCACAACATGGAAATATGCTTTATTTTCTGTTTCTTTTTCTGTGGGATGTCTGCACAAAACACCTTCGGAGGGTCAGACTCACTAATGTTTCTCTATAACGGTAGTAGGAATTTCCTCCCTTATTAAGATCTGAGGAAGCTCCCTCAGTCCTTTGGATGTCATCAGCTGAGGTTCCCCCTCAACAACAGACACATATAGTTGAAAAGCTTCCAAGGACGTGCAAGAAGCTGGATTCATGATGGCCTTTGATGGGATGGTGGAAGAGAACTCTGAAGCAACCATTGGATGACCATCCAGGCTTTCACCAGTCTTGACAGAGCCAACTTGGAGCAGCTGGACAGCAGCCGGATCAAACCTAACTTCTTTGGCTTTCTTCTTGGCAGATGGCTGGCCCTCAGTAAGGGAAGAGTCTGTCATAGTACCCTAAGCCAACAACTTAACATGTTAGTTCTCATGGTATATGGACAAGGAGGAGAGATGACTACGAAGGGTCTTGGGAACAAATGCCTGGCAGTCAGAATACTGCGTACGGTAAAGGGAAGTACCCAAATAAAAAAGACACTGGTCATGATGTTCTCTATGGGGAATCTTCCTCCCACACTGACATTTTCCCTTTCTGGATAACATGAATACAATAACAACAAAAGTAGAAGAAACAGAAGAAACCCTAATGAGGCACTTATCTGAAAAAATGGCTTGGTAACCAGCACAGTAGACACTAGTAGGATATGTAAATCAATGTTTGACAACGGTGTTCAGACTGGATGCAAAGATGTTCTGAGTATCTACATCTGTACATTATCATTATGCGTCCGTCATGAGTGGGGAGCATATGCTTGATGTATGGTGCCTATAAGAGCTGAAGGCTTTGGGCTATCCTTGGCAGGAGATACATTATTTATTTGTTATATATGTATGTATGTATGTGTGTAAAATTTGTTTTTGGGAAAGTCCAACTGGGATAGAGCCCATTTTCAGCTTAGGTCCACGGAGAAACACTCCAGATGCATTTCTTTGGAATGTGAGAGGAAACCTGAACACCCAGGGGAACCCACACAAATGCAGGGAGGACATGCAGATTCCACACAGAAGGCTCCCCAGATGAGAATCAAACCAGAGAACCTCTTGCTGTGATCCAACAATGCTAACTGCTGCGCTACTGTGCTGCTATTAGATGAAAAATTCTGCCACAGTGATATTGAAGGACATCTAAGCAGAAGTAAAAATATAATTCTGAGTTCTGTTCTTTTTTCTTCTTCTGCTTACCTGTTATCTCCATTACCGATCCTAATTCTATCATACGATATCTGGGACAAATGTTTGTCTTTAGTACAGGAGAATGGAAACTTAGATGAAGAAAACTGTCTAAATCCAGGATAGCAGAGTGCGCAATGATGCTGCATACATCATGCCATGCTCTTTTGCTTATGACTGTTATACACTCACTGTCTCCCTCCTGGTAATCTCTAACTGTTTGCACAGATACGGATCATCAGCCTTCATGTGATCTGTATGTTGCAGAATCCTCATCATCTTCTCAAGAAAGAAGACCTTGCATCAGTCACTTACCTCCCCCCCCCCACTGGACCAGTTCTCTAGCCCCTAATTTGCTAATCAGTGCCTCTTCAACATTTTGATACAGTACAGCATGTGCAATTCACATGCATGGTGCACATATATATGTATCCTGAAGAAATTTACAGTGACAGTTTCATAGCACAGCTATACATTTCTGTTTCAGCTATCAGCCCCACAGGTAAACATAGCCAACTAAGAACAGATAAGTTTTAATAAAATCTCTTATTCAAGCATATCACATCACATTTTTATGATTAAGGTGGTCTGCCTTCATTTAGACAAACTCGTGGATAGTTAATAGTCCATAAGAATACATCTAGAACAGACATGATTAATTCAGCTGAACAAACACAAAAAAAGAGAAAAAAAAAGAAACTGCAAGATCTTCCTACATAGATAGTTCATTGTTGGGGAATTTGGGATAAATCCCATGTTTTCCACTTGTTTAATATAAATTTTCCTGACTTTCCCCTTGATAAATTCAATTCCAACTTCTTCAATTTCTTCTGTGTTAGAGGTTACCTCTTCAATAGCTGGGGTTTCCTTCTTCTTCTACTCCTAGTAATTGTCTCTTTGGCAACCACTAAAAACAATGACACCAAGATTTTAATGTGCCTTGGGAGATTATTTTTGACCCACCTCAACATTATCTTTCCCTAGTAAATAATTCCTGATACCCTAATTTCAGATCAATTTTCTTCTGCATCCTCATTTTTAATGTCTCCAACTTAGGGTATCCAGAATATATGCTCCTAACTACCTCTATCATGAGTTTCACATCTTCAACAGCTAGCCTGGGCCGGCAGATACTTATGGCTTAAGTTGACCAGGGTATGAAAATATTTGTGGAGATATTTCCATACAAAAATGTGAAATTTCCTAGATTGCATAACATATATTGGAATAGTACATATCTGAGCCCAATCTCCTCTTGTGATTTGCATATCCATCTTAGCAGTCCATTCTTCTCTGAGAATCTGGATTGGGTCATTTTGTAACTCAAACCTTCTCCTATATAGATTAGATATTGGTTTCTTCCTCAGTGTGGTTTCTGAATGTGCCTCTTTGAGGTATTAAAGAATTATGGGGAGTGAGGTTCCCTCTTTCCCCCATAACTAATTGTTTATCAGCCTACTCTAATCCCAGGTACACTAATTTGTCCCTTCTTTCCAGAGAAAATGTGGTCTTTGCCTGCTCCTACCCAGCAGTATAGTCTTCTGTTTTCAGCTGTCCACCATGAAGTCATTATGCCTCCTGTCCCAGTATCTCCCCACTTTCTTATCAGTGATGGGTAGTAACCACTTCTTCCATTTGCTAAGTTATTTGTGTGCTAGTAAATGACTCATGTATAGTTCTATATATGGATGTACATAGCTATCCCGAATTGTGTTTGCACAAAGTTCCCACAGTCCCTTCTCCTGGTTCATTGAACCAGGGTTATGTACCAATTATTTTCCATTTCACCTCATATCAACTAGTTTCAGTTGTGTGGCTTTATAATACTTTTCTAATTTGGGTAAACCTAACCCCCCCCCCGTTCTATGGGAAATTTAAACTTTTCCTGCTTGATTCTTCCTCTTGTACTGCCTAAATGAATTGTTCTAAAATCTTATTAATTTTGTCCCAGGTATTGTGGTTAGGGTAGAAAGAATATACTTCACTGGTGTATAAAATTAGGGGGAACCAAAAGCATTTTGACTGCTAAGATTTCCTGGTCTAACTCATCTCCATCAGCTTCCAAGTGTCTAGCTTTGCAGTAATCTTTTGCATAATTTTTAGCCATGTACATACTGCTGTAAAGTGAATGATGGTGCTTAACCAAACCCCAAGGTATCTCATTCTACAATGCCCTCAAAGATACAGATAATTCTGAACAACTCCTGTGCGGCAAAGTTTACAGCTATGGCTTTAGTCTTTAGGTTACTAATTTTATATCCTGACAATTGTCCAAAATTATTCAGTGCCATAAAAAGGTATTGCCCTGGATTCATTACCCCCTATACTACGTGTACACATCTGTATTCAAGAATATCCCTACGACATTTTTTGTGCTTTCTAGTCACTCAGAAATATTATACTAAGTACATATGTAGTCTTCACTTTGTGATAACTTTTATGAATCGACCTCGATATTTAAGGCTGCAAGAAAATCAGTTGGAAAACTAAAACTAGAAGGAAGAAGGTGTGAGTCATGCTTGTGCTGTCTGTTCACTCAATGTAGTGTAGGTATTAATGAATACCAGGGATTTAAAATCTCTTACAGGCTTTGTGAGGAATAAAATAATGTCAGGTATGAACACCACCATTTTTCCTTCTTCCAACTTCCCCTATTGATATCCATCTGGAGTGGATTTTCTTATTTCAATTACCAGGGCAAATAGAAGAGATAATGGGCATCCCTGTCCTGTCCCTCATAATATACTAATTATCCACTTGAGATTGCCATTGCTTTTCAGTCTAGCTTATGCACCTATATATAAATTATTTACCAATATAGTCCACGTGTTCGATTCTCAGCTAGAGCGTCTTCTGTGTGGAGGCATGTGTGAATGGGCGTGCCTTCGTTGAAGGTTGTGCATCAGGGCTGGTAACTCGGCATGTAAAAATCCACTACCAAACATTAACAGACCGGAGTTCTGCTGTGGCGACCCCTAACCGGGATAAGCCGAAAGACACAACACAACATAGTCCACACTTCAGGAAAGCCATAGTGCTTTAATATATCTAATATGAAACTCCAACTGACCCTGAAAAAGGCTTTCTTAGCATCCCTTCCCACCAGGAGCACCCCATTCTTCATTAGTTCATTATCCCTTACTAAAATTAATGTTTAATTATATTATCAGATCTTTGTCTCCCTTCAAGAAACCCACATTGGTCTAGGCTTATGACCATAGGAAGCATGGGGGATAATCTTCTGCTAAAATAGTGGTGAAGATTTTATAATCATGGTTTAAAACTGATATTGGTGTATATGATTGGGATTCAGTCAGGTCTTTTCCTTCTTTAGGTAATGTAACTATCACTGCAACCTTAAATGAGGGAGGGATATGCCCTCCTTGCAGAACTGTATTAAACAATTTTATTCCAGACACTGGCAACTTTAATCCCTTCCAGTGTTTCATACTTTCACAGAAATACTTTCTTCTCCACGTGACTTCCCCACTCCCTGTTTATTACTATTAACCAATATTCCTTCTACACTTATTGCTCAAGTAAGGTGATGTATTGCCTCATTAGTAAGCTGGGAAAGATTTAATACTTCCAAATATTGTGGTGCTCCTCGTGTCCTACTCTTTAACTAATCATCCCTCTTATACAATTGCTATAAAAAGCAGACAGAGCACCTGCTATCTTATCTGGGTAAAGTTCAATTCTTTTTGTACTGGGGGCTCTGATTTTAGGTATGATTTTCTCAACATTTTGCTGTCTTAATTTTTGAGTCAGTAATTTAATTCCCTTTAGGTTATTTTCAAAATGTGAGTTTATAATTTACCCCATGTCTAACCTCCATTTCTCCAGAGGGCATCTGAGTTCTGGGGAACATTGGTCCTGATATTGTTCCAGTACCTTTATAGTCATCTTGAGTGCTTGTAGGTATTAAATTATACTGCTTCCCCAACAACGAAAAACCTTGGTAGCTTAAGTCAGCAAGGAAATCCACACACTACTAGCGTCCTCTCTGTTTATTAGCTGCTTTCATCAAAAAGACTTCATCAGAATACAAATTCATAATGAGATACACTCATTTAAATACTACACCCAGATAACAATCAATTCTTCAATTTCACAATCAATTAGTTTATTAAAACATTAAAGTAATTAACTATTTAAACTTTCTTAACATACACTCTCCCTTAACTTTATTTGCCACAAGGCTTCCTTTTGTTCTAAATATGATTTTAAATCCCCCTTCTTAAATCTATTTGCACCTGTTCAATAACAGAAAAAATATTTTTTTTAAATTAGGACACTTCAACATGTGTTTATACAAAGTGCTTTTTGTGTCTTTCTTTCTAATATAATACTGGTGGTAATACATTCTAGAACAAAAGAAGCCTTATGGAAGATAAAGTTAAGGACAGACAGAAGCCCCTGACTCAATGATGCAGTGAATATTATATGTTTTTTTAAGAAACAGGACAGTGCCTGACCAACTCAGGTAGATGAGGCCTTGATTTAATATCTCATCCAAAGGATGATTCAATCAGGAGTGTAATATCTCCCTTATGCTGCACTACAGTGTCAGTAATCCATCTACTAGTGTGAGAATAGAACACACAACCTTCTGCACCAAAGGAGACTGGGCTGCCTGTAGCAAAACTGACACTGCTCATCTTTTAACTGCATACCAGTCTTGCCACTGTGTTCATGCTATTGTGCTTGGATATTGATTGTCTGGGAATCACTCATATTTTCAAAAAGGAGCTTGGATGTTATGTCATATAACAAGAATCCTGAAAGTACAGTCAAAAAGCTGCAACTACTCCCTTGACTAACTGCTACCAATATAATAAAGTCAAACAAATAATAATGTGGTAAAGTACAGCTTCTGCAAAAAAAACAAACAAACAACCCCCCCCTATGTCCTATTTCCTCGCGTTTTCTTTCACCACACTTCCGTTTTCTTCCCTCCCCTCTTTTTTTCTCTCCTTAGATATGTTGGTATATAAGTATAGTATAACTTTGCTTACCCTCTGTAAAACAATTCATGACTGTTAGTGAAAAAGAAAAAAACAGTACCTTTTTCTTACAAGCAAATCTTACTGTGCACATATACTTCTTTCACTATTTAAATATTGCAAATAATGGCACTAACCAGAACAGTTATATTATATGAGCATTACTACGCTTTGTGGAGAACAGATGGAACTAATGCCATATATAGACATTCTTTACAATGTACAAGGAGTAACACATTTTATTTTCTTAGATTTTGTTGCTCTAGGCATTAAATGTGGATATTTTGATCATAAATTAGAAAAGTTGGGAGGCATGCTATTCCTTCCCCCCAAGTTGAACAAGACTGTGAATTTTACCTGTGCATTAAACAGGAGATTAGAGCATTAACATATGATTAGTTAGTGCTTGGATAGTTTGTAGTATGTAAATGCTGAAGGAAGCATATGTACACAGTTTGAAGGGCTGCAGCCTAAATATACCTGTTTTTTTAACATTTTTTATTGATTTTCATGAAATAAAATAATATAAGAAATATGATATATAAGTATACACAATATATGTCTTAAAAACATCATAACATGGAACAATAACTATTTACAATGTCCATAACAGATATAATGTCATTGTTGTGATTACATTTTATCTAGTAATTTTTCAAGCTTTAACCAAGTTAATTTCTTATGTGTTATCTTAGTAGTTCTTTCTGAAATAGTTTGCAACTCCCTATTACATACAAGTTTAGCTAATAGTAAAAAATTTGCAAATGATAGGATTTTTTTACACTTCCAATTTGACGTAATGATTTTTCTTGCAATTGTAAGCAAGGACCAAAGAAGGTGCACCTGTATTTTGGGGATATGTGTTGGTATTGGTACATTGAACAGTAATAATGAGTCAGATACTTCACACTTGTCCGACCATAATGCTTTTATGAAATTTCTGAACTCTATCCAGAATGGAGTTACTATTTTACATGTAGGAAATGTGTACCCATTCTACACAAAGTATTTCCTCACATCTCCAACATTTATTAAGATAATTTTTTTGATATCAAGTCCATCTTATGTGGGGTAATAAAGCTACTATGGATGTATTTCCAAGTGAAGATTTTCCGAGAAGGGAATGACTTTGTGCTGCTAATTGATTTACATACTAATTCCTTATCACTATCTGAAAAAATGGATTTGTTTGTTCTTTCTGTGAAATTCCATAAGGAGTCCTCTGGGATTTGCATATTAGTTCTTAAAGATTTATATATATACTTGACAATGATAGAATATTATTAATGTGCAAAGTGTTTATTTCACAAAGAAGAGAAAGTATTTTAGGTATAGGTGTTATGTTGGTGATTTGATATATTTGAAATTCATTAACTCTGTATTCTCTAAATATTTGTATGCGCAACCAATTGTTATGCTTTATGTTATACCTGGCCATAAGAGAACATGGTTCATGGATATTATTACTGCATAGAAACTCGTGCCAGAAAACTAAACCATTTTCTTCCATTACTTTTATTTTAGATACATTGAAATAGTCCAGACATGTCTTTGTGTATGCTATGGGAAATATTAAAAATATTAAGCTTTTTATCATATGATTTTTGTTTATTACCTTTTTAAAATTATCTAATATATAATTACTGAAAATAGAGTTTTTTATTCTTATTGGTATTGTAGAAATGGTCTTTGACAACAAGGAAGATTTTTTTATTTTCTGAGAACATATTATTGTCAATAGTTGTGTCTATGTCAGATAATAAGATACTTACATGGAGATTTTTCCAGTTAGAACTATATTTGGAGTTTAACCATTGGCTATCACATTAAGTATGGTCAATTCCACATAAAGTTCTTAATTTGGGAATGCTATTCCCCTATCTTTTCAGCTTCTATAATGCCAAGGATGGCTGATTCTTGGCTTTTGAGGAAACCATACAAAATTTATTAACATAGAATTTAGATGCTTCATTAACTTTTTGGATGAGGAGGCAATTAAAGTTTGGAAGTAGAACAAAATTTTGGGTAATATCATCATTTTTATTAATGACAGTCTTTTTTCTATCATGAAATACATTTTATTCCATCCATTTAAAAATTCCTTAATTGTGGATAATAGGTACTTATAATTTGTTTTTAAAGCATTATTCCAGTTTGACTTTATATATATTCCTAAATACCTAATGGTGGCATTTGCCCAGTTAAAATTGTTGTTTTTTTTTAGTAAAGTGTCTATTTTTTATTTATTAATAATGTTTCTGTTTTGGTGTGATTAAAGCTTAGGCCTGAAAACTCTTCAAAAACCTTGCAGAGATTTTGTTATATGATCTATAGAGGAATCTATATTTCCAATTGTTAGCATGACATAGTTCGCAAAAAGTTGTATTTTAGAATTGTAGCTTGGACTAACAGAAAATCCCCTTATATTAGAATTTGCTCTTATGAAGTTAGCTAGAGGTTCTACTGATAGGGCAAATAATAAGGGGGAGAGTGGGCAGCCTTGTTTAGTACCTCTTAGAATGTTGAGCGGACCTGATAAAAAAGCACCGATTTTGATGTATGATATTGAGTTAACATATAGACTGTTAATTATATTGATAAAGTCAGGGGAGAAGTTATATACTTCTAATACTTTAAATAAATAGGACCAATTTATAGAGTCAAAAGCCTTGTTTATGTCTAGGCTAATAACTGATAGTTATTTTTTTCCTGTTAGCATGAACTACTAAGGAAAGGAGCCTGATAAAATTGTCTTGTACTCTTCTATTTAGGATGAAGCCTGTTTGATCATCACCTATTATGTTAGGCATCAGTTGATTTAATCTGTTAGCTAATATTGATGTAAAAATTTTATAGTCCACATTTAATAGTGAAATGGAATGATACAAAGTTACTATTTTGGGGTCTTTGTCATGTTTTAGGATAGGGGAAATCATGGCATATTTCCAGGAAGGGAATGAGCTTCTATTTTTTCTAAATTCCTCCAAAGCTTGTAAAAGTATTTTTAATGTATCGTCTGTGAGTACTTTAGAAATTTTTCCTATTAATCCATCTAATCCAGGGGCTTTATTATTCTTAAGGTTTTGAATCCTCTCTTTTAGTTCACTTAATGTTATTGGTTTGAGAAGTTTGGAATTCTGTTCTATTGATAGTTTGATGCCTATGTTCTCGTATAAAAAGATATCTTTTGAGACATTGTTATTAATATTTGGATTTGTGTTATATATTATTTCATGATGTTTTCTGAAAGTCTCAAGAATTTCTTCTAAATCTGTTAATTTTAGTTTTACTTTTAGTTTCATCAACAATTTCCCTTATATGTTTAACATTGATTAAGTTTTTTGATTTCACAGCTAATCTATGCATGTATTTTGGATTAACAGAGTAAGAATGTAATTTGATTCTTTCTAAATCTATTGCCACTTTGTGATTAAGAATTTCCATGTAATCAAGGTTTAATTGTTTCAGTTTTGTATTTGTGTTTATGTCTTTATTATTATTATTATTTAAATTTCTTTTTAGTTCATCAATTTTTGATTGTATTCTCAATAGCGTACTATCCTATTCCTTTCATTTGTTTAGGTACCAGGTTTTGATTTTATCAAAAATGTAAGATTTCAGCATATCCCAGATAATAACTTTAGAAGTACTATCATTGTCATTTATGTCTAAAAATATTTTAATTTCTTTCAGTAACCATTCCTTAAACCCGGTTAGCTTAACAATGTATGCTGGTATTCTTTGCCACTATACCAAATGAGTAGATTTCATGCTGATTTTAAAGAAAATAGCGTTGTGGTTGGACATTGGACAGCAGCTAATGAAAACTTCCTGAATTTTTGAGAATAAATAATCTGTAACCAGTGCCTTATCAATGGTAGTTTCTGTACCAAATCTGTATGAGTAATGTGTGTATTTTAGGGATTTGGGTTCTATTTTTTCATAAATATCACATATTTGAATTATTGATGAAGTTGTTCAATCTTTTAGCAGGTGCAGATATCTTGAACTTATCACATTTAGTAGTGTCACTTCTGGAGAGGATACATTTAAAATCACCTGCGTATATTATTCTCTTTGTGATCACAGTAAAAGTTAAACCATTGTCAAATCTTATATTTTTCCCCATTGACTTGGACTGGATTTCCTGACCATGCAGCTCTTAGTATTGACTTTGTCTTGTGTAGATAGGAATTTTACAATGATGGATCTCACAGCTGTTGAATTTTTTGACGCAGATGTATATGACAGGGACCTGTGGGCTCTCTATTCCAAAAGATAAAGTTTCAGGGAGGTTTAGTATTTTTGGAAGCCAATCATTTAGGAAGAGAATCATATTATTTCCTTCCATTTTCTCTGGAACTCCATAGATCCTAATGTTGTTTCTTCTGGATCTACACTCTAAGTCTTCCACTTCTTCTAGTAACTGGTTATTTTGTTTTAGTAAAAAGTTTATCTGGTTATCATTTTCCATTTACCTGCCATCTATTTAATTTACTGTTACTTCTATAGCAGCTATTTGGTCAGAGTGAGGAGTAATAATTTCCTTTAAGTCATCAATTTGTTTTCTTGCTTTCTTTCTTCATATTTTCCATAATCTTCTCTAAATTATCCATCTTTATAGAAAGATCTTGAATGCTGGTAATTATTGTTTGAAGTTCCTTTTTCGTAGTGCTGTCTTGTAGAGATGTCTTCGAGTGACTCATAGCTGTTTCAGTCTGTAACTGGTGACAGAACTTCTGACAGGGAATATGTTGGTAAATAATTGAACAAATTAAGGTTTCTTCTGATAAAGTTGTTCACAATATCAAGATAAGTAGTTGTGGAAAACTTATTCAATGTTTGTTGAGTTAAAATAGAAAAATCCTGTCAGAAAAAAAATAATTTCAGGCAGAGCATCAAGAAAGTGCAGTTAACTCCTTGGCATCTTGGTCACGCCCACACCTGTTATTTTACAGCCCATTCCTTTGTTTTTTTTCTTAAGTAATTGAATATTTACTTTGTTGAATTCTTGAATCTCTGATTACACTCAAAAATGAGTTATGTATGTTCACCAGTGTATATAGCGCATCTAAATAAATAGTTTTCAATTTATTTTTTATTTTCATTTGTTTACTGGGAAAGTCCAAATGGACAGAATTAGTTGCTTTTTAGTATTGGTCTCCGAGGGAAAAAAGCTGAACGCACACCCCCCACCCACACACACACACGCTCACACACACACACACACACACACACACACACACACACACACACACACACACACACACATTTTAAGCATACATTTTGAGAATAAATTTAAAAAGCAAACTGTAAACAAACAGCTCAACATATTTTCATAGTCACTCTGACTCAGTCACCTGAATTCTTATAATCTTCATAATTGGTTCTTGCCATTCACATTCCCTGAGTTGCAACTTATGATCAGTTACAACTGAAGTGCCTCTTCCAGTAACTGCTTTTGAAACCAGTAAACAAAAATCAATAACATGTGATCAAATCAACTATCCCCAGAGCAGTGTAGAAGCTCTGAGGTGTCAGAGAATGATTGGATTCTCTGAAATAATCACCTTTAGAACTGCTGAATTTTATTCCCACTTTGTGGTGTAAAAATGTTTTGCCGATGATATTTCAATATGTTTGTACTACTGTATATATAGTGTGTAAAGTGCCAAATAATATTTTCACCTCATTGGTGAGCATTTTTGGCCACTGTTCTATAAAAAGGAAAAAAAAGGGAAAACTTGTATTTCCAACATACTCATGCCGCTAAGTGTAAACAGTGAACTTTAACCTCAGTGATATTCAGTGCAGCGGAAGTGTGAGGTGTGTACATAGACTTTAATGGATATACTACAGCACATGTGCAGAGATGTATCCACTGAAATGTGTGGATGCAGCTCGTACTTCCCCTAAGGTGACTTCACCATGTGATAACATGGAATTTATTAGGACCATGCTTTAATAAAAAAAAGTTTATAAAGCTTTTTATTAAACTATGGTCTGAAAATATAAGGACTGAAAAGAGAGGAAAAACCATTGTGGAACTTAACTCTCCAAATGCTGTGAGGCACTTATGAACTTAAGCAATGCTTCTGGCCCTTTACAATCTAAAACTGCAAGGCAAGTCATTTGTTTACTTGCTTCTCCTATACAATTACCTGTTGCTGCTACTAACATTTCTCTCTCGGTCTGTCTGTCTTCCTGTATTATCCACATAATGGCATCACTAAAGAATCTCCCAGATTAATTTCTGGAGTTGTAATTTATTTGCTGCTGGAATGATTTACATCATATGATTGTTTGTCTCTGATGTTTTATTGCACTTCATCTATTTTCTTATCATCACTCTATCAGCCGGCATATAGAAATGCGATGTGCTGTTCATCTGAAGAGGTTTAGAAGCCTTCCAATTTGCTATTAAATACTTTCCATCCCTCTTGTAAGACTGATTTCCATCCACTGTCATCTGACACGCTTAAGTGGTTTAGACTTCGAGCTTTAACTGGAATCTGCAATTGTCAATCCGGATTATGTTACAATGACTGGACACAGATTAATCACTGTAACAACACAGAGCTACACAGAATTTAGTGAAGGCAAAATAGTCTTCCAAACCTTTACTGCTGCTAACTATGCACATAGCAAACAGACCTAAGACCATCCATTGGTGATAAGCAACTACAGAACTGCAAAGCTGCTTCTCAACATTTATGGGACTGTAGTATAGTTTGGAGAATAAACTGAACTATGGAAGGATTTGAACATTACTTTGCTTCTTTTTAGTTCAATGTTTCTCCTAAAAAAGCAGGAAGCATTTTTCTTAACTGTTTGAAGTTCAGAGCCATAATGTGGCTGAAATACAACTGAAATACAATAAAATATTAGCCTCTATAATTTTTTTACATTACAGACTGAGATGGAATTCAACATGACTTGTCTAAACCTAGTCCACCGAGATCACTGCACTATCTTGGTAAACAAATACAAATAAAAAATATATATTCAGGACTACAAATTAATGTCTCAGAACCATAATCTATAAGCAGAATTAATATGCTCAATACACAGCATTTTAACTACACTTTCTTTCTTTGGCACAGTAAATCTGATTTAAAGCCAACATTTAAAGATATCTGTGTCACAGTTAACTACTTTCCCCTTGAAATCAAATATATTTGTACAGTTCACATCGTTATCTGCCTGTTCTGGCTTCAGGCATAAAATGGCAGCTACACAGTGCACTCTATAGAAATGTCAGTCTTTTCTCTTTCACTCAGATGCGTCTTCCAGAGAAGGCTGACAAGTTGACAACAACTGATCATATATAGTACAGCAGTTAAGAGGCAACAGTAAGACATGGTTGGAGGGATGAGGTTGAAAGAATATTGTAATTCCTTGTAGCTAGTTGCTAGATTTGTTTCTGATACCTTTTCACTTGTGACTAGCTGAAGTGTGTTTTTACATTATGACTACTGTGACTGCAAATCTAATGGGAGCAGAAAGATGACCTGGTCTTTGCAAGTTGGGAAACACACAAGGCTTAAAATGTGATTGTTTCATCAGCCAGAGGTTTTTTTTTGGGACTTAGTTGTTTAGGGTTAATCTGCATTTGAGAGCAGTGGTGGTTAGCAGTACCCTATATAGCAGCAAACCTTATAAAGCTAGTGTTTAGGACTTTTAACATGTAACACAGAAAGGCTTTGCATGGAGCTAAGCTTAGGGCAGCTATTTAGTGTGTCAAGCAGCACTAATAGCAGATCATAGTACTATCTAACATCTAACATTAACCATAGACACAACTTAGGTGACCCCTGTACAATCTACAGTTCCCTAAACCATAGTAGCCTAACCCTAACATAGGTCCTGACAACTTGTATATGCAATTTCCTAATGTTTCTGTGGCCAGCTTAGTAGATATAGGCATCTTGAAACAATGAAGCAACTGTCACATGTACTCAGACTACTTTTTAATCCTTAAAGAAATTAACACAGTATGTAAGAGATTTACATGCATAACTTCATCAGAGGTAAAAATCTCACTTCCAAACAAGGTTTCCAAGAACACACACACTGCATCCTTCAAACACGCGTATGCTGAGGCACTTAAAAGAAACTTTCCCCAACCCGACCCCTAAGCCATCAAAGGTCAGCACCCATCCTCAGTAATCACTAAAGCACTGACCAAAAGCAACACCTGACACCACACATAAGCCTACACCCAATGATCCAATGATCCCCCAAGAACAAAGATCATAAGGCAGCCAAACCAAACACTTGACCTAGTACCTTTGTCAAGGAGACTCCATTGTATGACTCACAGATGCCCCTCTAACCAGACTGAACAAAAAATCAGTTGCTTATCTGGAGTTGGTATCCACAATATCATGCACATACTCAAGTCACTGACCATAGGTCACATACATGTGAGTGTAAATGACCTGAGACATACCTCATTGGACTACATGAAAAGAGACATTATGTTTCTCTTCTGTATATGTGTCACAGACTAGTACATGCCTTGTACTGAGCAGCATTCTACCTTCAGCAAGGATGCTGCTGCAGTATGAAAAGAAAATGACTGCTTTTAATAATTAACTAAGTTTCTGGTGTCACTCCAGGGGGGATCCAGTATCTGTCACCATGGGAGTGCGTGGCTAAAACCTTATCCGCTCCCTTAGAGCTTTTTTTTAGGCAATGTCAAAAATGACAAAATGTCCATTATACCAAAAAAAAAAAAACCCTCAAAGCTGCTCAAAGATAGGAGCCTAAACAAGAAAGGCAACACCCTACAAGCTCTCCTTGCTCTAGAGAATGTAGACATCTGTGCTGTTACCATGATTTAAAGCCACAGAAAGTACTCCGACAGGGCAAGGCTAGAGTGCTTTTCACATATTTAGACCAAAAGCAGCACAGACAGCGTGCAGGTGTCTTGATCTGCATTAGCAACAAATATAACTCCAGGCTGGTTAAACAAGATGATGCCCTGGAGGTCATCCACTTCTAAGTCTCCATAGACAAGGTTCCTTACCATGTCTTGGCCAGCTACAGGGTGTCCTGTATTACCCACGAAGCACACAACTCTTACCTGGACTAGAGGTGCTCAGCATCCAACCAAATATCCAATTCATCAAAAACTTTAACTACCCCTTTATAGCCTGGGAAACATGCACTGGCTCTCACAGGCACAACATTTCCTGGACTTTATCAAAACAAACATCCTAGATCAGATAGTGCACTCCCCAACCAGTGGATCAAACATATTGGACCTAGTACTCGCCAACATGGGATATTGTTGCACCGCAACCCCCTCTCCTCGGCATGTCCTCATTGGTGAAGTCGGGCCATAACACTGTCTCCCTCAAAATAAAAATATATCTGGAAAACCCAACTAAATCTGTAACAGTTAGGAACTATCCTAAAGCATAAACTATTATAGTTAATAAACTATCTTATTAAGTGACAGTTTGTCAAAATTTACAGCTCCCCAAAGCCCGAGAACACAGATAGCTAAGCAGAATTATTCACAAAAAACATGTACAAAAATAAATGGCTGCATTGAAGCTGCCGTACCAGACAGATGTAAGCCCAGATCTAACACCAAAAGCAAACCTCACTGGTGGAATCCTTACCTTATGGTGTATTGTCACACTGGGTGACTTTCCTTTTAGCACCATCCTGTGTTGTACATAAAGTACTGATTAGCATTTTTGCCCAATCAGTGAATGTTTTTCCTTTACAAATCATTAAGTTCATGCACTGATTACATTCATTTTCACTGCATTGATCCCACTGAAAGTTAATGAAGATCATTAACCTCAGTGTCAACAACTCATTGAAAATGTAAAATGCATCCATATATTTTAAAGGATGTGTTCCACACAGATGCATAAATGGATCCATTAAAGTCTATGGAAGAACCCATAGTTGACATCACTGAGGGAAACTATAAATTTATATTGGCTGTCATTTGATTAAAAAGTAAATTAAGCTTTTCATTCAAAACAAGGCCCAGATGAATACAAACTTGATCAGTGCAAGATGCAAAAAAAAAAAAAAAAAAAAAAAAAAAAAAAATTGCCTGAATCTCCCTGTGTTCTGACTGTGCTTCTCAAACATTTTGGAAATATAGAGTATATTTTAGTGCATTTATTAAAACTGTGTTTGCCTTAATATTGCTACAACACAGGTACTCTAGGTTGCACTGTATCTGAATTGTTTTACTGTTGTTTTACCTGCTTTTCTGTATAAATAGACTTTTTTGTATATGTAGACTAGCTACTTATTCTACTGTATTACTGACTCAAATCGTTTTTCAGTTGTGTGCTTGCCCTGCTTCATTTAAAAAGTTTTAAATTGATAATTTTGTAGAGTTTTAATTGCATTTGCTGTTTAAGGCTACACACTCAAGTGCGTTAGCCTTTTCTGTGTTTATTTACTGTATTATTGCATTGTTTAGCCTGTTTTAACCAAAAAAACCCCAACAAACAAAAAAATACTATCTTGTTTGCTTGTTTCCCACCTTTCCTAGCTAGTATAGTCCAGATTCCAGGCTTTGCTGGTTTCAGGACTTTATTTTCTGTGTTCAGAGCTATCCAGACCTTGCTGTGGTAGAGGGAAGTCCTAATGCTTACCAGTGGGAGTGGTGAGCATTGTACTGCCTATATAACACTAGAGGAGTGGTTTCCAGCTCTGAAATTGTCATTTTATTAGCAATTTTGGGCTGATTTCTATCCCTTTCAACTTTCTGGCTTAAAAAGCATGTGTTTTCACATTTTTTGCATCGTGCAGCTCCATGGGGCTGCGGTTAAAGTATTCCAGGTTCCAGAAAGTCTGCTCTTCAAATTTTTCCTTAGAACTAGCTGGTTTCTCAGTAGTAGTACTAAAATCTAAACCCCTGTGACTAGCACTTGCTCTAGAACCTGCTGGAAAGAACTAGGAAGCCCTAAACTGATACAAGCACTCAACTCTCCTTGTTAATAAGGAGAAATTAATCGTAGGCACTAAACAGCCTATAATAACAAAGTACCTTGCAAAAGGGAAAACAGCGCTTGTACTTTACAAAAAAAGCACCTAAACAGGCATGTCGAAGGGTCAGCTTCCGGTGATTTCTCCTGTCCACCTGGTGAATCTGGGCATACTGAGGCAATGCAGCAACTGCCTCATGCACACAGACAACCCTCTCCTCCTACCATCCAACACTACAACCTGCGAGAGATGCACTTACATAGCCAAACTGGAAGCAATTTTTATTTATTTATTTATTTACATTTGTTGACCGGGCTAGTCTAGCTGGATACATATCCCTTTTCAGTAGAGGCCCGAGGAGAAAAGCTCCAACATGAGTGAATTAATACATTCAAAATATTCTAAAAATGACTAGTTTCACATTACATAATAAGACATGAAAAGAAAAAATGAATAAATTGTGAACAATGTAAGGTTTCATTAGAGTAGAAGTAAGAAATAAACAGTCTTAATGCTTTAGTAGGGTTCATGTGAAGTCAATCAAAATCTAGAGCATTAGAACATTAGCAAAACTATTTAGTAGTGTTGTTCATAAGATATGGGGGGTAATTGTTAAGGAAGTAGGAGAAAAAGAAACGGGAGGGGAGAGAAGAAAAGTAGATTCAATCAGGCTTTGAGCAGGGGCAAAGCCAATGTATTTTAAGGTGGTCTCTAAGGTGTTTTTTAAATATTAGAGACGATGAGAGTGAGGTGAGTGTATTAGGAAGTTTGTTCCAGATTCTACCCACAACATTGGAGAAGAGGGAATCACCTGCTTTGTTATTAGAAGGGTTGCTGGCAATAAGTAGCTTATTAGCTGAGCGTAGTGTTGAAAGATTTTTATAAGTGGAGATCAGATTAGTGAGGATGGGAGTATTAGTAGGATGGTGCAGGATTTTTTGTGCAATCACAAGTTGATTGTATTGTAGTTGATTTTGTAGTTCTAACCATTTGAGTTGTTTAAGGTTGAGGCAGTGATGGGTTCTGTATGGAGAGCCAGTGGCAAATCTGGTTATGTCAAGATTGTGCTAGACAGTCAAGAGGACAAGGTTAGCACCTGCACTTTATCTCAAGTAACACATAGCCCTTCAATACCCACACCATCAACACCCACACATAGCAACACTAAACCCACATATGTGGAGGCCCTTAACATTAACCTGCCCAAGCAACAAGGACCTTCGAAGCTGAAATGCAAACAAACATCAGTCACAACCAAAGTGACACATAGCTCACAACACCAGTGTGCCAGCCAACAAGGGTTGGGAGGGTGGCCTAATGGTTAAGGTGCTTGCTTTACAAGCACAAGGTGCAGAGTTTGAGTCTCACAAGGGATAATTGGCTAGGCTTACAATGGCTCGCAAGGGCAGTTAGCTTAGTACTAACCTATGAACCTATGAACAACAGCCCCTAAGGCAAGACAATGTACCCAACACTTTAGTCATAGGTGACTCTATAGTCAGGCACACTGATGTCCCACTCACCAGGCTGAACAAAGAGAAAATTACAGTCAGCTGCCTGTCGGGTCCCAGGATACGCCACATAACGCATGCACTCAAGTCCCTCTACAAGAAGTACAAATACAACTCTGTCATTGTCCATGTTGGAGTGAATGACTTGAGACATACCTCCCTGGACTACATAAAAAGAGACATGGAAGATCTCTAAGATCATGTGGCCCAGGCAGGTATGACTGTATGACCCTAGCCCTGAGTAGCATCCTGCCTTTGCCCAGAATGATACCACAGTATAAGGACAAAATGATTGACTTCAACAATTGGCTAAGCTTCTGGTGTCATTCAAAGGGGATCCAGTATTGGTCTGCCTAGGACAACATGATCGACAAACCATGATGCTTTGCCAGAGATGGTCTGTACCTGTCGCCTCTGGGATTCAGGTTACTGGCTAAAACTCTTGCCACCCCTAGAGTGCCTTTTTTAGACAAGGTTCAAAGGATAAAACTACCATGAAAACCGATACAAGCATGCAAAATCTGAAGGTAATGCTACTCAATGCCAGAAGTCTAAACCTCAAAATGCACTCTCTCAAGGCACTCCTAAAAATGGAGAACATCGATATCTGTGCAGTAACTGAGACCTGGTTCAAGGCTCTAGAGAGCACCCCTGCAATACCAGGCTACAACTCTTACCACACTTTTCGGCCACTAAACCAACCCCGAAACATTAAAGGTGGAGGAGTGTCTATATTGACCAAGGATATTCACACCTCCAGACTAGTTGCCCAACACAATGCATCTGAAATTTTCCAGGTGCAACTAGCACTAGGCAAGACTGCAATCAAAATTGTAGCTTGCTACAGATTCCCCACCATGCCCCAAGATTCTCACTACACCTTTCTAAACATACTGGAAAATATTAAGATACAGCCAAACACCCTAATACTGGGTGATTTCAACTACCCTGCCATTAACTGGGAAAACTACTCAGGTACCAACACCTTTTCCCAACGGTTCTTGGAATTCATAAATTCCAATGCCCTGCATCAACTAATCCATTGTCCAACCAGGAGCTCCAATATCCTAGACCTGGTCATTACCAACATGGGAGATAGATGCTCCACACCAGTGGTCACCCCCTCATTGGTCAGGTCTGACCATAAGCTAATCACCCTTGACATCCACATCCCACCCTCACCCCCCAGTAAGGGAACCTCCGTAAAAAAACTTCTCCAAAACCAACTTCATGCTACTCAAGTCAGAAGTGACAAACGTCATAACACCCATGCAGATGGGAGCTGAAAGTTTGACTGCTGAATCCTACACTAAGGCACTGTATGAGCACATGCACTTGTGCATGAATCATGCCATCCCAAATAGAACCAAGATGCTCTCCTCCAAAAGAAGGAAGCAAATCTGGTGGTCCCCTGCCATAAGCAAACTATACAACAGAAGGAAGAAACTGTTGCAGAAAAGAGAAAAATCCCAGGATGCAAAAAACTCCCTTACTGGCCTCAGTAAGAAACTGAGATCCTTCATAAAAACCTCCAAAGCTAGTTATAAAAATAAAATTGCCAAATATTCCAAAGATAACCACAAGGCATTCTATAGTTATGTCAAGAATCTGCTCTGAGCTACAACAGAATGGCATTAAATATACTGATCCCAAGGATATTGCCAATATCCTGGCAGATGGATTTAGTGCCAACTTCACCCCCCTCTCACCCCCTAAAGGGTCCATCTCAATACCAAAAGATTGCCAAATTCTGGTAATCATAACCACACAGGTAGAAACCGCACTCTCCAAACCAAAGAATACAGCATCCATGGGACCAGATGACATCCCGGGCTGTGTACTACATGAACTACAAAATGAAATGGCACCTCACTTAAGTGTCATGTTTAATCATAGCCTCACCTCAGGATTCGTGCCCACTGAGTGGTTCACAGCTACAGTTATCCCACTCCACAAGGGGGGATCCACCTTGGATTCTGGGAACTACCATCCCATCAGCCTGACGAGCCTGATCTGCAAGGGCATGGAACGCATTATCATGGAACTTATAAACAAAGACATTGGCAACCTTCAAACACTGGACCCCACCTAGTTTCAGTTCGTGAAGGGCCGATCTTGTCTCCTGAACCTGCTTGACTTCTTCAAATCAGTCTCCAGAGCTGTGGACGAGGGTAAGGTGGTGCACACAGCCTATCTGGACCACGCCAAGACCTTCAACACCATCCCCCACTCTGGAATCATAGATAAACTTACTAAGCTGGGCATAAATCCCTATATCACTTGATGGATTGCCAACTGGCTTACTGACAGAACCCAGACTGTAAAAGTAGCTGACTCCAAATCCAGCTCCAGACAAGTGACAAGTGGAGTACCTCAGAGTTCAGTCCTGGGACAGCTCTTGTTTGGCATATACTTCTCTGAAGTACAGGCCAACCCTGAGGGACTCTGGCTAACAAACTTTGCAGATGACTGCAAACTGGGAGCCATTACTGAATCCCCAAATGATGTGGATATTCTACAAAAGGGCCTTATAGAAACAGATGATTGGTGCCAGAGCCATGGGCTCAAGCTTAATGCCAATAAATGTATAGTTATCCCCTTTGGGAAAAAACATGTACCCATGATTTACCACATAGGTGACAGTACACTAAACACCGAAAGTGTGATGACAGACCTAGGGACACAGGTGGACAGTGGTCTCACCTTCGATAACCACATCGCCACAACAGTCAGGAAATCATTCTATGTGGCACACCTCATCACTAAAGGGTTTTCATCCAGAAAAAAGAAGGTTATTCTCCCACTGTACTCATCCCTCATTAGACCCATTATAGAGTACAACGCCCTGTTTAGTATGTACCTCACAAGACATCTGCAACAGCTGGAAAGGCCACAGAAATACCTCACTAAAAGAATCACAGACCTAAAGCAGATGCCCTATGCTGACTGTCTAAAAAAGCTCCAGCTATACTCTATGGCATATCATCTACTCAGAGGTGATCTCTGCTTAACATACAAGGCCATGTCAAACCCTGAGCTGTTGAACACGTTCCACTTAAAGAAATCCCAAACCCTCAGAGCCACATGCTCCAGGGATCTAAACCTTGTCATCACAATGAACAAAATATGCTGGAGGGATAGGTTCTTGACCCACGGACTCCCTATACTCTGGAATAGACTGCCCATACATGTCAAGCAGAGCACCTCCTTGCCCCTCTTCAAAAGGAACCTTGACAATTGGATGGGAGATAGGAAATTCACTCTGAGGATCACGTCAGTCACCCTACTAGACAGGGGTCCAGGGAAGTAAATATTGCGGGAAGAAATATCCAGGGAATTTTTATGGTTAGACTTGTATAGGCCCTAGGGCCAATAGCCTAGTACCAACCTATGAATCTATGAACCATTGTGGTAGTTAACTCATGGTGTGACAATACACTTTAACAGGGAATACAACAAAAGAAAATGCCACTGCCAAAATCAGAAAGATCAACTCTTATAGAGAGAAGAGCTCTTTGATTCAATTAAACAAGAAACTAAAAGGTCTAATAAAGTTCAACAAAGCAATTAAGAGGTCAGGATAGCCTTCCAGGTAAAGGACTATTATAAGGCCTTCTTCAACTGTGTCAAGAACTTTAAAGGTAACACTCAGCAGTGTGCAGAACTGGTGGTAGATGGTGCAAGCTTCACTGGCCAGGGTGACACAGCAAAGTTAATGGCTGACAAATTTAGCTCTAGCTTCACTCACACTCACCCATTACTCCCTGTGAAATCCCTTCTAGCGTATCCTCCAACTATCAACAGGGACCAGGTCCTCACAGCACTCACTAAAGCCAGAAACACTGATTCGGTGGGCCCAGACAATATCTTTGATTGCTTTCTAAATAACCTAAAACATGACCTAGCATGACCATTTTAGGGACTCTTTAATTACAGTCCAAAAACGGGTTATGTATCAGGTGAATGTAGGATTGTAATAGTCATCGATTTTCATAAGGATGGGCCATCAACTGACCTCGAGAACTACAGATCCATCAGTCTGACAAGTCTAATATGCAAAGTCATGTTATGAATTATCATGGAAATGATCAACAAGAACATTGGCAACCTACAGACACTGGACCCATCCCAGTTGTTAAGGGAAGGTCTAGTCTACTCAACCTGGTAGACTTCTTCAAGAGGTTCACATAGGCTATGGATGAGGAATAAATGTTGCGTATCACCTATCCTGACCTGGCCAAAGTGTTCATACAATACTCCACTCAGGTATTGTTGACAAACCCTCACAACTAGCCATAAATCCCTACATACCTCACTGGATTGCTGGCTGGCTCACAGATAGGACCCAAAATGTCAGGACTGCTGAGACCACCTCTATCAGGAGACCAGTCACCAGTGTAGAACCTCAGGGCTCTGTGTTGAGCCTGGTCCTGTTTGGCATCTACTTCTCAGAAATGAAGGCTAATGTTAAACACTAAATATGGGGCTATCATAGATTCCCCTGTGACATCAATATCCGACAGGAGGGTCTAACACAAACACATGACTGGTGCCAAAGCCATGGATTAAAAATCAATGTGAATAACTACATTATCATGCCCTTTGGGAAATTGTCCACCCAAGCTAATTGCTCCACTGATAAAACACTTCTAAGGGGTTCAGGCGCCTGGGCAGCGAGACATTTCCCTGTGGTACATTTGACTGGGGACACATGGCTGAAGTGGCATTTAGCTGCAACAAATATAGCTGTTTCTAAATTTCCTGTGGGCAAAGAGAAGCACACACTGCCATGCCTACAGCTTTAATAACCAAATGCATAGGGACAGAAGAAGTAATGAGTGTTGTGCTCAGTGTGCAGTACATACGTATGTAACTACAACATGTAAAGGTGTGCTACAGCATGGAGGAAATCCTGCAGGCTACTGTAGTCACATTTATGCTCCAGTATTTGTTTTAGGTAATGTTTCCTAGACACTGTGAAGGGGGTAGTGGTCCACACACATCGATTATAAAGGCATTGCCCATTGTGCACTGCATTTTTACTGCCACTGACGTGCCCTCTGGCCAGCCTGCTGTTGATGCCTGCCATACTGTCTACTGTCTCATGTTCCCTTGGAGACCATGGACATTGTTTTCCCCCTGTGCATTTGGTTATTGAAGTTGTGAGCATGGCAACACATTTTTCTCTTTGCCCACAGGGAATTTGCAAACAGACATATTTCTCTGCAGCTGAATGTCACTTCAGCCATGTGTCCCCAGTCAAATGTACCACAGGGAAATGTCTCGCTGCCCAGGCGCCTGAACCCACTTCTAACTTCTAAGACTTGACCCGATAGTTAGGAAGATAGGAGCATATGTAGACAATAATCTAGCCTTCGATGAACATATAGCAAAGAAAGTAAGAAAAATCATTCTATGTTGCCCAGCTCATAAGCAAAGAAATGACATCCAGGTCCAAGGAAGTTATAGTGCTCAGCCCTTATCAGACCCATCATTGACTACAACACCCCATTTGGTATGTACCTAACCAGGCACTTGCAACAGCTGTAATGTCCAGGAAAATCCAGGGTACGAATACTCTGTCCTACACAGATTGCCTTAAGACCCTACATCTGTACGCAGTTTCCTACTGGTTACTGAGAGGTGATCTATGCATAGCATAGAAGGCATCTTCAGATCCAGATCTAATGGATCTCTTGCACAAACACAAAGCAAACAGCACCAGAAACACTGGGACCCAGGGCCTGAACTTTGTCTATGACATGGTCAATGGTGCAATAGATAACACACTCTTTTTTGATGAAGAAGGCTATGGGTTCTATTCCCACACAAGGTAGACCGATTACTAACACTGCAGTGCGGCATAAGAGTGCTGCTGCACTTTTGACTATGTAATCCTTTGGATGAAATGTTAATCCGTGGCCCCATCTGCTTGAGTTGGTGGTAACTCAGGTGGATGTAAAGTATCCACTGGCACCTATCAAAAAGAGTAGTGGAAGTTCCCCGATGCACTGGCCAAATTTTCCCTAATAGTAATAAATACCACCTCAGGTCTACCTGAAAAGAGGCTACTAGCCTAGTGGGAATAACCCAGTCAACAAAGGATGAATAAAAATAAATATTCCTAACATTTTTTTTAAACAGGGGATTTGCAACTATGTCTCTCATGGATAGGGGCAGTCAATGCTAATCCCTGATTCGCTCTGCTAGCAACGACCATCTAATCGCGGTCAACTAAAGAACAAGGGAATTACATGGCTAGGCTTGTTAAGGCCCTAGGGACATTAGCCTAGTAACACGTGAACCTATGAACACAAACAGAACAGGCTGGAGATATTGCTAAGTGTATCAAAGGATCCCCATGCTATGAAATACACTCCTCAACTGCATGAAGCAGAGTTCAATTCTGATCCTATTCATATGAATCCTTAATCACTGGATGGGAAATTACAAATTCACCCCCGGTCTGGCCCCCATGTCCCTGATGGACAGAGGCTGACAATAAGTAAATTAATCCCCAACTAACATGCCCTTCCCACATAAGCCTTAGCTACCACCTTACTAAAATTCGCCATTACACAGGTATACATGGAAGTCAGGGACACAAATGGGTTGGTTTGTAAAGCTAGGCTTGTAAAGATCCTGATAGTCATTTCAGTCTGTCTGGTATTAAATAAGATTTTTAGGACTGCAGGGCCACCAGAGGCCACCTCCATGACACACACACACACAGACACTCATACACACGCACACACACTGCTGACAGTGAGGAGAAATGAGGCCACAATGGAGGTGAAGATGACATAAGAGAGGCAGAGACATATCCCTCCATCTGCACCAATTTATAATAGATGTCTGAATTAGCATGGTATGTGATTTGTCATTAGAGATATCCCCAGTGGAGAAAAGGAGGATTTTGGGAATACAAGATGAATGTCATAGGCTCCAACAGGATGTGGAAGAAACCACTGATGGAGGACTGCATCATTAAGAAGGTTGATTTGGGTAAGGAGGGGGATGGTTGTGAGGCATCTTCTTGGTACCATTGCTGAAAAGGGCATACATACATATGTACATGTATATACAGCGCTTAGGCCCTAAAACCATCAAGGAGCACTGATTCATATAATGGAGATTCATACACCCTATCGCCAAACCAGGCATCCAAACTCCTTTTAAAATAGTCCAATTCTTTAACTGATCTTATGTGTACAGGCAAGCTATTCCATAGTTGGGTCATCTTAACAGTAATAAACAAGTGTCTAACACTAAATTTACCCATTTTAGTAATACATTTCAAGTTACTGTGTTTTAGAGTTCTCAGACTTTTATTAACTTCAATATCAAAAAAAGGATTTGCAAAGTAACATTGTGAAAAGTATTAAAAACAAGTATAAGTTTATCTTGTAAACATCTTTAACTAATAGAAAACAAATTCAAATGTTTACACCTAGAGCAATAGTCTAGGTTTCTCAAGGAGACTATCCTTTTTGTGAATCTCCTTTGAACCCTTTCCAGAAAATTTAGATTTGCCTGTGTGTATGTACATAATGCAATATTATATTTAATAATGCAATATATATATATATATATAGACTGCCCATACATGTCAAGCAGAGCACCTCCTTGCCCCTCTTCAAAAGGAACCTTGACAATTGGATGGGAGATAGGAAATTCACTCTGAGGATCACGTCAGTCACCCTACTAGACAGGGGTCCAGGGAAGTAAATATTGCGGGAAGAAATATCCAGGGAATTTTTATGGTTAGACTTGTATAGGCCCTAGGGCCAATAGCCTAGTACCAACCTATGAATCTATGAACCATTGTGGTAGTTAACTCATGGTGTGACAATACACTTTAACAGGGAATACAACAAAAGAAAATGCCACTGCCAAAATCAGAAAGATCAACTCTTATAGAGAGAAGAGCTCTTTGATTCAATTAAACAAGAAACTAAAAGGTCTAATAAAGTTCAACAAAGCAATTATGAGGTCAGGATAGCCTTCCAGGTAAAGGACTATTATAAGGCCTTCTTCAACTGTGTCAAGAACTTTAAAGGTAACACTCAGCAGTGTGCAGAACTGGTGGTAGATGGTGCAAGCTTCACTGGCCAGGGTGACACAGCAAAGTTTATGGCTGACAAATTTAGCTCTAGCTTCACTCACACTCACCCATTACTCCCTGTGAAATCCCTTCTAGCGTATCCTCCAACTATCAACAGGGACCAGGTCCTCACAGCACTCACTAAAGCCAGAAACACTGATTCGGTGGGCCCAGACAATATCTTTGTTTGCTTTCTAAATAACCTAAAACATGACCTAGCACGACCATTTTAGGGACTCTTTAATTACAGTCCAAAAACGGGTTATGTATCAGGTGAATGTAGGATTGTAATAGTCATCGATTTTCATAAGGATGGGCCATTAACTGACCTCGAGAAATACAGATCCATCAGTCTGACAAGTCTAATATGCAAAGTCATGTTATGAATTGTCATGGAAATGATCAACAAGAACATTGGCAACCTACAGACACTGGACCCATCCCAGTTGTTAAAGGAAGGTCTAGTCTACTCAACCTGGTAGACTTCTTCAGGAGGTTCACATAGGCTATGGATGAGGAATAAATGTTGCGTATCACCTATCCTGACCTGGCCAAAGTGTTCATACAATACTCCACTCAGGTATTGTTGACAAACCCTCACAACTAGCCATAAATCCCTACATACCTCACTGGATTGCTGGCTGGCTCACAGATAGGACCCAAAATGTCAGGACTGCTGAGACCACCTCTATCAGGAGACCAGTCACCAGTGTAGAACCTCAGGGCTCTGTGTTGGGCCTGGTCCTGTTTGGCATCTACTTCTCAGAAGTGAAGGCTAATGTTAAACACTGTAAATATGGGGCTATCATAGATTCCCCTGTGACATCAATATCCGACAAGTGGGTCTAACACAAAGAAATGACTGGTGCCAAAGCCATGGATTAAAAATCAATGTGAATAAATCCATTATCATGCCCTTTGGGAAATTGTCTACCCAAGCTAATTGCTCCATTGATAAAACACTTCTAAGGGGTTCAGGTGCCTGGGCAGCGAGACATTTCCCTGTGGTACATTTGACTGGGGACACATGGCTGAAGTGGCATTTAACTGCAACAAATATAGCTGTTTCTAAATTTCCTGTGGGCAAAGAGAAGCACACACTGCCATGCCTACAGCTTTAATAACCAAATGCATAGGGACAGAAGAAGTAATGAGTGTTGTGCTCAGTGTGTAGTACATACGTATGTAACTACAACATGTAAAAGTGTGCTACAGCATGGAGGAAATCCTGCAGGCTACTGTAGTCACATTTATGCTCCAGTATGTGTTTTAGGTAATGTTTCCTAGACACTGTGAAGAGGGTAGTGGTCCACACACATCGATTATAAAGGCATTGCCCATTGTGCACTGCATTTTTACTGCCACTGACATGCCATCTGGCCAGCCTGCTGTTGATGCCTGCCATACTGTCTGCTGTCTCATGTTCCCTTGGGGACCATGGACATTGTTTTCCCCTTGTGCATTTGGTTATTGAAGTTGTGAGCATGGCAACACATTTTTCTCTTTGCCCACAGGGAATTTGCAAACAGCCATATTTCTCTGCAGCTGAACTTCAGCCATGTGTCCCCAGTCAAATGTACCACAGGGAAATGTCTCGCTGCCCAGGTGCCTGAACCCACTTCTAAGACTTGACCCGATAGTTAGGAAGATAGGAGCATATGTAGACAATAATCTAGCCTTCGATGAACATATAGTAAAGAAAGTAATAAAATCATTCTATGTTGCCCAGCTCATAAACAAGAAATGACATTCAGGTCCAAGGAAGTTATAGTGCTCAGCCCTTATCAGACCCATCATTGACTACAACACCCCATTTGGTATGTACCTAACCAGGCACTTTCAACAGCTGTAATGTCCAGGAAAATCCAGGGTACGAATACTCTGTCCTACACAGATTGCCTTAAGACCGTACATCTGTACGCAGTTTCCTACTGGTTACTGAGAGGTGATCTATGCCTGACATATAAGGCATCTTCAGATCCAGATCTAATGGATCTCTTGCACAAACACAAAGCAAACAGCACCAGAAACACTGGGACCCAGGACCTGAACTTTGTCTATGACAGGGTCAATGGTGCAATAGGTAACACACTCTCTTTTGATGCAGAAGGCTATGGGTTCTATTCCCACACAAGGTAGACTGATTACTAACACTGCAGTGCGGCATAAGGGTGCTGCTGCACTTTTGACTATGTAATCCTTTGGATGAAATGTTAATCTGTGGCCCCATCTGCTTGAGTTGGTGGTAACTCAGGTGGATGTAAAGTATCCACTGGCACCTATCAAAAAGAGTAGTGGAACTTCCCTGATGCACTGGCCAAATTTTCCCTAATAGTAATAAATACCACCTCAGGTCTCCGTGAAAAGAGGCTACTAGCCTAGTGGGAATAACCCAGTCAACAAAGGATGAATTAAAATAAATATTCCTAACATTTTTTTTAAACAGGGGATTTGCAACTATGTCTCTCATGGATAGGGGCAGTCAATGCTAATCCCTGATTCGCTCTGCTAGCAACGACCATCTAATCGTGGTCAGCTAAAGAACAAGGGTATTACATGGCTGGGCTTGTTAAGGCCCTAGGGACATTAGCCTAGTAACATATGAACCTATGAACACAAACAGAACAGGCTGGAGATATTGCTAAGTGTATCAAAGGATCCCCATGCTATGAAATAAACTCCTCAACTGCATGAAGCAGAGTTCAGTTCTGATCCTATTCATATGAATCCTTAATCACTGGATGGGAAATTACAAATTCACCCCCGGTCTGGCCCCCATGTCCCTGATGGACAGAGGCTGACAATAAGTAAATTAATCCCCAACTAACATGCCCTTCCCACATAAGCCTTAGCTACCACCTTACTAAATTTCTCCATTACACAGGTACACATGGAAGTCAGGGACACAAATGGGTTGGTTTGTAAAGCTAGGCTTGTAAAGATCCTGGTAGTCATTTCAGTCTGTCTGGTATTAAATAAGATTTTTAGGACTGCAGGGCCACCAGAGGCCACCTCCATGACACACACACACAGACACTCATACCCATACACACACACACACACACACACACACACACACACACACACACACACACACTGCTGACAAAGAGGAGAAATGAGGCCACAATGGAGGTGAAGATGACATAAGAGAGACAGAGAGAGAGAGAGAGGGAGAGACATATCCCTCCATCTGCACCAATTTATAATAGATGTCTGAATTAGCATGGTATGTGATTTGTCATTAGAGATATCCCCAGTGGAGAAAAGGAGGATTTTGGGAATACAAGATGAATGTCATAGGCTCCAACAGGATGTGGAAGAAACCACTGATGGAGGACTGCATCATTAAGAAGGTTGATTTGGGTAAGGAGGGGGATGGTTGTGAAGCATCTTCTTGGTACCATTGCTGAAAAGGGCATACATACATATGTACATACTTGTATATACAGAGCTTAGGCTCTAAAACCATCAAGGAGCACTGATTCATATAATGGAGATTCATACACCCTATCGCCAAACCAGGCATCCAAACTCCTTTTAAAATAGTCCAATTCTTTAACTGATATTATGTGTACAGGCAAGCTATTCCATAGTTGGGTCATCTTAACAGTAATAAACAAGTGTCTAACACTAAATTTACCCATTTTAGTAATACATTTCAAGTTACTGTGTTTTAGAGTTCTTAGACTTTTATTAACTTCAATATCAAAAAAGGATTTGCAAAGTAACATTGTGAAAAGTACTAAAAGCAAGTATAAGTTTATCTTGTAAACATCTTTAAGTAATAGAAAACAAATTCAAATGTTTACACCTAGAGCAATAGTCTAGGTTTCTCAAGGAGACTATCGTTTTTGTGAATCTCCTTTGAACCCTTTCCAGAAAATTTAGATTTGCCTGTGTGTATGTACATAATGCAATATTATATTTAATAATGCAATATATATATATATATATATATATATATATGTTTTAAATAACTCAGATTTATTTATTATTTATTTATTTACATTTGATTGTCCGACTGGGCCAAAAGCCCATTTTCAGCAGAGACCCAGGGAGAAAAGCTCCAAGGAAGATTACATAATTATACATTTGTACATATGACAATTACAATAGGAGTTCAAATGCAAATTCCTTGACATTGTATCTAAAAGCATATAACAATGGTAGTACAACAAGCTTATACTATTCATACAGACAAAACAATATATATATATATATATATATATTTTCAGGATAAAAATATCACAAACTGAAGCTAAGATAATGTTCATTTCTTGAAGTAAGATTTTTCAACAGAAAATCCATATACTTATTAGCATTGCCTGAGACTTCTTCAGCATGTTCTTTAAAGGACAAATTAGTAGAAACATGAATACCTAAACCATGATAAGAATTCACAATCTGAAGTTCAGTAGATGACAAATAAATAGAATGTCTTTGAATCTTATTAGAAAACAGTTTGACTGTACATTTATCCATACTAAATGTGGGACCAACAGCAAGTGCCTAATTGTTCAGGCTAGAGAGATAGTTGTTAAGCTGTCCAAAATCAGATCTGTTTTGAGTTATAAACCCTTTCTTATGATCAACTGGATATTTAAATATCCACAATTGATTGTGTTTTGGTATAGACAAAATATGATATTAATTAAGAAAGGTCCCAAAACAGAGCCCTGAGGGACACATATTTAACAAGAGGGCATAGCATAATTAATTTAAAATGGGTGGCGAAAGCCCAACACACTCTGGCTAGGCTTATAAATTCCCTAGGGCAGATAGCCTAGTATGAACCTATGAACCTATGAACCTAAGAGAATAGTCAGAATAAACATTATTTATCCTGACCTTGTTTCCTATTGTGTAACCAAGACAATATCTGTTTAATTATATAACAGTTAATATCAGATTTTAGCAGACAATCTGTGACAACCTGATGGGGAAAGCTATCAAAAGCCTTAGCCAAATTAAGAAAAATAACTCCTGGTGTAAGACCAATATCTAGGGCCATAGTAACCTGGTTGTGAAAGCCCATTAAATTACTCTGGGTAGATCTACCACTAATGAACCCATATTGATCCAAGTCCCTGATGTCCATATTCATACCAGTCTTATTCATTAGCTTTATCAGACATCTAAGGTTTCCCTAACAAAGAAGTTAAACTGATAGGTCTATAGCTTTTTATCATTTCCTTATCATCATTTTTATAGACAAGGATAACACATGAAAGTTTCCAAGAATTAGGAACACATTCATTAACCACAATTTGTTGAATATTACATCTAAAACAGGTGATAAAACCTGCCTTAGAAGAAGGTCTAGCAAAATCAATAGGTTGCAAAAAAAAAAAACAAGAACCTAAAATGTTTTCAAACCTAGAATAACCATGCTCAGAATCAACATATGAAGATCTAGCAAAATCAGTAGCTTGCATAAAACAAGAACCTAAAATGTTTTTAAGTCTGGAATAACCATACTCAGAATCAAAATAAGAAGGTCTAGTAAAATTAGTAGCTTGCATAAAACAAGAACCTAAAATGTTTTGAGGTCTGGAATAACCATTCTCAGAATCAAAATATGATAATTATGAGATGGATACCCTATTTATCTGATTTATTTGGTCTCACAAAACATCAAAATTAAAATATTTAAAAGTGTTCTTAACCTTATTTGCTAAATCTTGAATAACAGAAAATAAAGTGAAGGTAATTGCACTGTGATCAGCTCCACCAAAAGGAAAAAAAAATTCTACTTGATAAGTAACATCAGGAACATCAACTGCACCAATATCTAGTATATTTAAACCTCTTGTACTAGAGGTAACCAGTTGAGTCAACCCATGGAAATCAAGGATGTCAAGAAATTATCTTTCATAAATTAAATTACAAGATAGTGACGACAATACACTATTAGTATAATTAAAATTGCCAAGAAGAATAATGTCCGATTTTTTTCACAAGTCATTTATCCAAATTATTTAAAAAATTCTAATGAACTTCATTAGACATATTCAGAGCTCTATAACTCTAAACGACCATAAATACAGTCCTACAACATTTAACAGATTATTGAACAAAAATATCACAAAACAACACAAGCAGAAAGGTATTAAATAATGTCCAAGGCCAGTAGAAGAGACCCAAACTATAATGTAAAATGTCCATAACCAATACAAGCTCCAATGCCTCAGTCAAAAAGGCCTTTCAAGAGTCAAAAGCACAACACCTGAAAACAATTAAATACATCACTGCATTAAAATGTCCACCAATAAAAATGATTCAATTAAACAATCAATTAAAAAAAACTCAGTTTTTTATAATTTGGTTAGTTTAAAAAGATATGAATTAAACATAATGCCAAGGGGTCTAAAGGTGTATAAAAATCCTTCCAACTCTTTTTGACCCAGCTAATGCTGAAGATAAACAGTTTGCGAAACGCTGGAAAGCAGCAGCACATCGTTGTGTGATTGAGTGGTTTAACATTCTGATTGAACGGGATGTACTAAAACAATGTATGCTTCTGGAGGAGATTTCCTTCATTTGTACCACTCTTACTAGCCAAATGCCTCTGCCCCAGTTTGAACAAGCTCTAAATGACATTAACAGGTTGAAGGATTTTTCTAAAGCATTGATAGAACGGGAAATGAAAGTTAAGGGGCACTAATGATTATAGTAATGGTTCAGCCTTTCAGGCTGATGTGAATAAGAAGAGACGGCAAAGGGCGGGCACTCTTTTAATCAGGAAACTAATCTAAGACAATGCAGAGTGTCTTTTGCTTCCTCTGAGGCTATGAGCTTGTCGGGGGGAAGATATGGCTTATCCCCCTTTGCCTGGGGCTCAACGACCTTCATATTGTGACCGGAATTTTCATGAAGAATGAGGAAGGGATGATACACCATGGACAACACAGTATGCAGTACAAACGAGAGAATGGCAATTTTAGGAATGCGATAAGAAAAGAAAATGGTACTGATATTCATTCTTCTGTTTCTGTTTCTCAAAGTCATTTTGATAATGCTTCTGTTGGCCTGGTTTTGAATTTATCTGGGCTGGACTTGACTGATATTGAACATTCTGTCTTAAATTATGGACTGAAGTTTGTCCCTACTATTTTACCAGTGTTACATAAGATCAAAATAGATATTTTTCGTTTATTAGAAAGTTGAACTTACTGCTTTATTTTTCTCATTGTAATGTGGAATCTCAACCAGAAGGGGGCATGTTAGAGGGAAATTTGGATAACACATTTTTGGACGACAGTAATGAAATGTTTTTTCTGGTGATTCTTCTTGGGAAGATTATTCAGTGCATGCATACTGTTTAGTGAATACTGATGGGATTTTATATAAAAGTGATTTTATTCCACCATTTATGGATTAAAGTATAAAACATTTTTCAGCTATGTAAAATTATGCAACAGAAAAAGCCTTTAAGGATTTTGAAAAGTAAAAATATGAGGCAAAATATAACTTAACTAAATGTGAATGGCTGGCTCTGAAGAACTTAAGCAGTTAGTAATAAAGCCATCAGATAAGGGAATAAGATTGTGGTAATTCATTATTTACAGTATGCAAAAATGTGTTATGAACATCTAAATGATACTGATACATATAAAGTTGTAAATGTGACAGAATATAATCAAGCAAAGCCTCGTTTTATTGAGTTAATATAAAAAGGTTATAGACTGAGTTACCTGTCTAAAGTGGATGTTGAAAACATAATTTTCTATTGCTGGATGTACACTGGTGAAATGTTATTGTTTACCTAAGGTACACAAGAACCTGCTTCCACCTCCAGGGAGGCCCATAGTTTCAGCTAGTAACTATTTTTTGAACAACATGGTCTTGTTATTGCATCATTATTTATTACCTTATGTAGAAAGGTTAGATTCTTATATAAGAAGAGACAGTTTTGATTTTTTGGAAAAGATGAAAACAATAAATTGGTCAACAGGGAAATTCTGGCTAGTGATGGATGTTTGTAGCCTTTACACTAATATACTTCATGAATGGGGCATGAAGGCCTTGAGACATTTCTTAGGAGATAGTCCCTTGTCGAATTTTTTGTTAGATATGATGTGGTTTTGTTTAACTAATAATGTTTTTCAGTTTAATGGTAGAGTTTATAGGCAAGTGAAGGGCACTGCCATGGGGGCATATTTTACCTCCATGTATGCCAACCTGTTCATGGGTTTTTTTGAATTACAATTTCTTCATCATATTGAGTTTTATAAAAAACATGTTGTTCGACACTATAGATACACTGATGATTTAATATTTTTATGTGATGGGGGATGTCAAGGTTAGTAATTTATCAGGTGATTTACATAATAATCAGTTTGGTTTATGTTTTGATGGAGTACAAAGAGGTAGGAAGGTAATCTTTTCAGATCTAGAATTGGAAGATGTTGTAAATGTGGGGGGTGAAAACTAGAATATATAGGAAATTTGATGACGGCAACCACTTACTGCATGGTGGGAGCTGTCACCCCCCCCCCCCATTTGATGAGATTTTTACCTTATGGAGAATTACTCCATATAAAAAGACTTTATAATGAACAAAAGGTTCTTGTGGTCGAGTTTAAAAAAAAAACATGTGATCAGTTTAAACAACGGGGCTATGATAGCTCTTGTATTCAGGATGCATATTATAAAGCTTCCACTAATCACCTAGCCAAGGATGATAGACATGATATGGCCAGAAATAATAAGTGGTATAATAACATTAAAGGTAGACCTGGAAAACAAGAAAATAAAACTATGTATTTTGTTACAGAGTATACTATCTTTGCTGATATTATTTCTAATATTGTGAAATATTATTGGGACTTTTTATTTAAAGATAAGAGTTTAGTTGGGTTGCTTCCTGATAAATTAAGTTTTTTCTTATAAGAGGGGCCATAATACTGGAACATGGGTGTGGGAGAAGTTGATACTATTCCTTGTAAGCATTGTTCTGGTTGTACACATGTAGTTAAGTTATTTGACAGACTTATTTATGTGATTTATACACCTAAGGAGTTGCATAGTTGTAGCGCAGAAGGGGTAGTATATACCCTAAAGTGCCCATGTAATCTTTTTTACATAGTAGAAACAAAAAGTGCATGTAGAACTAGGCTTTTAGAAGATCTGAGGGACATAAGAAACCAAAGAGTGGAAAATTCAGTTGTCATGCACTTTTCTTTGTGCCATAATTGGAATGAAAAACTTCTTCTGGGTACCATATTAGAAAAGGTAAAAGTTTTCATGGACAGTGACATAACAGAAGTTACTTTTTAAAGAGAGTTTATTTATTTTGAAATATGATACTCTGATGCGCTAACGGCCTAAATTTATCAATGCAATTGGAAAGTATTTCTATAAAGCATAGGGTTCTTGAACTGAATTGTTTTATTTTATTTGATTTTTTTATTTGATTGTTTAATTGAATCATTTTTATTGGTGGACTTTTTAATGAAGTGATGTATTTAATTGTTTGCTGGTGTTGTGCTTTTAGACTCTTGAAAGGTCTAGTTGGCCGACGCACTAGAGCTTGTATTGATTTTTGTACATTTTACATTATAGTTTGGGTCTCTTCTACTGGCCTTGGTCATTATTGAACAAAAATAGTTTTTTTATACTCAACCTGAAGATTTAATAAACTTGATGGAATAGAATTATGAACCCTTAACTTTACATGTCCCCTATGAAGTGTGGTTCTAAGGCACTCATATTTAGTGAAATCATTAAGCAGGAAGCTTAAAGAGTTCCAGGATTCTATAATAAAAACAATATGTTATTTATAACTCTCAGAATGACAGGAAAAGCTGCAGGTTGCTGGACTGCATAATGTCTAGTGCAGACAAATTGCTAAAAAGGGAAATGAAAAACAATAGCACAGAGCAGTTTGCAGAAATGAAGAGACATTCAGACAGTAGTACACAGAGTATCTTTCATAAGTATTACCTCACTATGGCATGAGGGAGCCTAAGAGCTGAACATCTACTGCAGAACTAAAATGACAACTTCACTGTCTAGAAGGAGTTTTTCTTATACATTACAATCACAAATATTGTGTTTAAATGCTTCATTAAAAAGGACAGTGAGAGTGGTGTGGGGTCATGAAAAGGAGGTAGACAGCTCTGAGAAACCTGTACAGCAAAGGCCAGAATAGAAGTGAGAAGAACACCAAGACAGAAAAGCTGTTTCAGAGAACAGCTGTTAACTATTGGCATGGCCTTGCTGGCTGAAATAGAAGCAAAGGGGAAAAGGAAATATGAAAGCTAATGAGGCTCACTTCCAGATGTTTAGGCAGGTAGCTATCTGATCTAATGGTCTTAATGGAAGACAGATGGGTTGTTAATATGGTCATAAATGTAATATGGCGTGCAAAAAAGAATGACAAAAGTATAAATGGCAACTCTCTGTATAAAGGAAGGCATCAATATTACTGAACTATGGAATGTGTTAGGGAGGAGACAAGATAGCAAGTGTTGCAATATAGCCTGATTTGATTTTAATTGTCTGGTTAAATGCACTCATTTTTTTATATTATAAGCAGAAAAGGTATTTAGAACATTCAAATGTCCAAAAGAAAGTAAAATCAATAATATTAGTTAAAAAGAGAGGGAAAAAAGATGACAAAACGAGAGATATAGAAATGGAAAGTAGGTGGCAAATAATAATCATAAGAATTACAAGTATTTTGAGTCATGTGACCATTTAAGTCTTGTCATTCCCATCCTTAGGTCAAGCCCCCCCCCTCTAGGATGGCCAGGTCAATCAGGTCTGGGGTTTTATGAGTACTCATCCAATCACATAGGTCATGTTTAAATGATTATAACATATCACACACTGCCTTATTCCCTGGGGCAACCTGTTCCAGAGGGGAGGGAAGATACTTTCTTGATAAATTTTTCTCCATCTCATCTTATTTATTTGCTGATGATGATTTAGGTTCCTGGATCTGGTATGAGTGGCACTATTAGACTTGCGGAGATACAAAGAGATCCAGGACTACCGGGTCCCTAATGGCTCTGTCGACATGGCAAAGATCTCCACTCAAGAATCTATATGTACCCAAATAAACAGAAGTACTTCAGTCTCTCTGAGTAGCTTAGGGAATTAAGGCCTGTTATTTTCTTAGTTAGGTTTGATTGCAGGTTTTGTACCAAGCAAATGGAGAAAAGTAACAGTCACTCTCCTGCATAAGTGAATACTTTCTACAGACCCAGGCAATTACAGACCCATAAGTCTGATGAACCTTATATGCGATAAGCAGCTCTGTTTAAAGACTTATTATGCAGCTAATCAATAAGGACATAGGGAACCTCCTAACGCTGGAACCGTATCAGTTTGGTAAGGGCAGGTCATGCTTACTCAACCTAGTGGACTTTTTGAAAAGGTCACCAAAGCAATGGATTAAGGTGAAATGGTACACATGTCTACACCTCGACCTGGCCAAAGTTTTTGACACAATCCCCCCATGCAGGCATAGTAGAAAAGCTAAATAAACTAGAACTAACCCCCTCCATCACCTACTGGACTGCCAACTGGCTCACAGATATGATGCAGGAGATCAAAATAGGGAAAATTACCTCTACAAAGAGACCAGTCATCAGTGAAGTCCCCCAGGGTTCTGTGTCGGGACCTCTCCTGTTTGACATCTACTTTTCTGAAGTAAAAGTGAATACCAAAGCACTCTGGCTGACTAAGTTTGCAGATGACTGCAAGCTAGGAGCAGTCACTGAATCCCCAAATGACTTAGGCATCCTGCAGGAAGGTTTGCCCTAAACAAATAACTGGTGTGAAAATCATGGACTGAACTAATTACCAGAAACTGCAATGTTCTATCCTTTGGAAAGTTATCTACCCTGGGAAACTACCACATTGAGAATAAGCTCTTAAGAGTTGACCTTCTTTGGGATTCAGGAACTTATGCTGACAATAACCTACCTTTTGACTAACATGTGTCCTCTGTTGTAAGAAAGCCCTTCTATATTGTGCAGCTTATAAACAAAGCGATTGTGTCTAGATATAGAGATGTAATTGCCCCCCTTTATTCAACACTCATTAGGCCTATCATTTTGGATAATACCCACTTTGGCATGTACTTGTCCAAAAACATGCAACAACTGCAATGTCACAATGTCAAAGTTTACTTTACTAAAGGGATAGAAAATCTAAACAATATGTCCTATATGGACCGACTCAAAGTCCCATCAGTATACTTGTTATCCTACAGACTGCTAAGAAGTGACCTGTGTCTGGCATATAAGGCATCCTACAACCCAGTATTAATGGACCTACTGCATATCAGCAAGTCAAATGGCATCAGAAATACTCATACAAGGGATCTAAATCTCTTCTGCAACATCAACATAATCATTTGAAAGGACAGGTATACCTCACAGAGGACTCCACTGCTCTGGACTCCAAATCCATGTAAAACAAGGCTCATCTCTATCCATATTCAAGAACAACTTGGAGCCATGGGTGGGTAATAGAAAATGTATCCCATGACTGCCCCTGTACTACTAATGGACAGAGGCAGCTCATAGATGCCTTATCTTATACATGAGTCCCCTCATGCTATCAATGGTTAGATTCCCAGTTATTCTCACTAGGGATAAATATATAATTATCGACAATGGGATGGGTAAGGCCAACCTAACACCAAATAGGATAGCTAAATTTAAGCACCAAAAGGAAATTGGCTAGAATTAAAATAGCCTGGAAGGGCAGCTGGCCTAGTACTTACCTACGAACCTATGAATCTATAGGAACTTCTGTTTGATAAGCCTAGAGATGTACAACCCAACAGAGAAACTGTTCTCAACAAATGGCCTAATTAATGTGGTTTATAAGGATACAGCGACTTCTTCAGATTTACATCTTAGTCTCTTGGTAGTTTTGTAACTACTGTTGCCACATGATGATCAAATGAGATGGGAGTTATTGACTCATGTTCATTTTTTTAAACAACTTTATTGAAATATCACTTGTGACATATGCAAACTTACATTTATATAAAAGCAATCAAACCATATTGACAAGTTATATTTACAAGTACTATATATCACATATATTGTTATATATCATATAATCTAAGCAACATTATATAAATTATTCAGTGACTGCCTTCGCTTAAACCTTATTCCTACTCTAAACCATTTTTCTTCATGAATTGTTCCAAAAAATTCAGTTTTTTTTTAAACATGAAACATCTTTATTAAATTATCACTTATGGCATTGGCAAATATACCTCTATATAAATGGAAGCAAACCATATTGACATATTTTAGTTGCAAACATTATACATGACATAATCTGCCCAGTCACTGTCAGTCAAACATTACATAGCTCAGTCAAATCCTGCCTTCTTTTAAACCTCATTCTTCCTCCAAAACATTATTCTACATATATTGCTCCCAGAATTCTTATTTTTAATGTAATTTGCTCCTACCCTGTTCTAAGGATCCCATTTCCAGTTGTTTTATCTTGTTAGTATATTCACTACTTCTAGTGCAGTTGGTTTAGGCTTTGATTTGTATTTCCTAGTAATTACTCTTTTGGTTGTTGTGTCTTTCGGCTTTTCCCGGTTAGGGGTCGCCACAGCGGAACTCCGGTCCGCTAATGATTGACAGTAGATTTTTACGTGCCAAGTTGCTGGCCCTGAAGCACAACCTTCAATGAAGGTACGCCCATTCACGCATGTCTCCAGACAGAAGATGCTCTAGCTGAGAATCGAACAGGACAACGTCTTACTGTGAGGCGACAACACTACCGCAGCACCACCACCGCAGTTTAATTGCTCTTTTGGTAGTCACCAGAATTAAATTCAGCAAGGCCTTACTACATCTAGGCAATTCTGATTTTTTAGCACAGCTCAAAAATATTTTCCGTAGTTATATTTATTTATTTAGTTATTTATTTATTTATTTTTTATTTTAGTTAGTTATTTAGTTATATCAAAATTTGATGAGTAGTCTGCAGGGAATTTTTAAAATGTGACACTCATTACACTCCCAAAAAATAAGTTCCCAATTATCCCTTTCTTCCCCATCACACCGCAAACATTTGCTATCTACCTGAGGAAAAGTTCTTTGGAGTCTACTTGGGGTATAAAAATACCTATGTAAACACTTCCTTGCAAAGCTCCTGAATCTAATAGACTTTGTTGCATATTTGGGAGTCATACATATATTATTTCCTTGTTTCTTTCTGAATTTGCTTATCCAATCTCTTTTCCCAATCCTTTCTAATCTCCTCTGATTGATTCTTATAGTTATCATGCAATGTTTTATATGCTCTACTAATCATCCCTTTTTAACAGCAGTGTTTGTTCTAGATTTTACCAAAAACTCTACCAGTGCTGGGCTTTCACTTAGGATCCCCTAGTCCATTCTCTTTGCCTATACTCTGATATTAATCCTTGACAGAGAAGATAATCTCCAGTCTGCAGTCTACATACATTCTTGGCCTCTTCCCATTCTATTACCTTTCTCTCTCTAATTATTTGCTCCCAATACCTTGGTTCCTTTGTCAGTTTTGTTCAGTAAATTCCAGCCCTCTCTTGCTTATTATCTGTATCCCTAATTGGAGTCATTGTTATCGTCAGAAGCTCCTTTTCATCGACTCATGTTCTGAGGTATCTAGCAACCCATTAAAAGCAGAACTCAGACAGTAATGACTGTAGCGTTTATGATGTGATTTGCATACCCTTCTTGACAAGCGCTATCAAACTATGGCTGGTACAGGTTAAGATTTACTTAACGGTGCGTGAATGTGACTATAAAGTGTTATAACATGTACCAGTTGCTACTAGAGAAAAGGAATAAAACTGCAGAAAGTTCCCAGCCCGCTGTCAGATTTCTCACATCTGATGTAAGTATGGTTCATTTAATTTCAAGCACGCTTCAAGTTACAGCAGAAAAAGTTATAAAAATTAACAAGTGTCATTACAAAATCTACTGATTTGAAATGAGTTCATTTTGAAATGTGGCTTAGGAAACGTAAATAGCTAAATTGCAGCAATGTACATTGATTTCAGTGTCACCAGTAGCAGCAAATTGCACGTGGGTGGTTAAAGCTAAACAGCACGGGTCAGGGAAAATTACAAGCAGGTGAACAGATAATATAATATGTCATAGAATGTGTGGTGAAACTGCTAGGAGAGGGTAGGACTGTGGTGGGGGTATTCTGCTACAAAGATGCAGTACGAGAACAGCACAGATGGTGCAAGGCCTGCAAAAATCCAAGGAAGAATTCAAAAGAGCTTAATAAAACAACCTGGATAATTGTCACAAACAAATGTATAAAGAAAAGCATGACCTTAAAATGTCAGTGAGGCCTGGAAGCAAATGTATCACAGCAGGGGAGCATTATCAGAAGACTGAGATGACCCAGTGACAGTGTATGGATACACTTTTTTATGTAAAGGTGATGAACAGATGATCCACCTGACTGAAGATGCTAAAGACCAACAATAGAGGAAATAAGGCAGTTTTTGTAAGGGCAGCAATAAATATGCTGTTGATTACCACAGATCTGCATTTCATCTACAGGGTAGAGACAATATGAGCACTGGATACAGCATACCTACAGATATTGTAATAATGTCAGACCTGTAGCCTAAACCTCATGACATACTCCTACACATGATCATCTCACGTCACCAAACCTTTCACAGCTTTACAGCAGGAAACAGAACAGCGTGATTCTACACATATTCATTTATTTTACTCGGTTGGACTTTCCCAGTAAATAAATGTGGAATAAATAAATAATAAATCATTTTCATAAGTTGACAATCAGTCTGATTGGCAGTACAGCACCTTTTCAGCAGAGGCCTGGGTAGAAAATCTTCATTGGTGCAATGTACTACAAGACACAATATAAATTAACAGGTAAATTAAATATCAGTGTCATCTTTGACAGCGCAGTATTACAAAATGATACACAATAGCATATTGAATCAATTTGCATTATATAAAAGCATATTTTACAAAACTATGCATTCATACTCTTACAATCACAGTATCATATTGAAATGAAATATATTACATATAATCATCTGTAGTGGATCTGTAAATGTGGATATGTATGAATAAACATAAATACATGCGTATTAACGTTTATCCAGTCTTGATACTTTCTTAAAATATTTCTTCTAAAAATCAAAGTAATAAGTAAATAACTTGGCTATGGCAATTACTTAATTATGGATCTACTGGTGCAGATTGTCTCACCCCCAAATTCCTTGTGATGTTTTTATAAATACCCTTCAGAAAATCATCAACTTATTATTAACTAATGACACCTCTGCTTACCTTTGGAGGTCATCCACGGTAGTATGTCTATCCAAGGACGGGAACATCCTTCTCATCTTATATTGTCCCATTACCAAAAATTCTAAAAAGAACCGTATCTTCACAATTTGCATCTACTCTTAAGTAATTTGAAATTCTTAATTCCAAACAATGTGTTTCTAGAAAGGAAACAATTCTGGCCTCTATATTCTGTCTCACTGGAGTATTTTCACTAGCATAGTTCAAGGGAAACTCAATGGCAGAGTCTTTATTGACTTGACCATAGCCTTTGATTCAGTGCAGTACCTCTTTGTCTTGCAGTAATTTACAAATGATCAGCTGACACCCATGTTGTCAGTGGTTGCACAGTTATGGAACTTCCCATCCCATCTCACCCTAAGCAGGTTAGCCTAGGAATTGCCTGTGGTTCCATTCTTGGTCACTTGCTGTTTATTACTTCCTTACCACTTTTGGGATCACTTTCCATAGCATTCCACTACTACTTTATGCTGATGACATGTTCAGCTGTACTCTAATTTTATTCCAATCCTGCATTAGCACCATACTTGGAAATTTTAGGAAGGTAGCTCATTCTCCCTTTAACACATTAGATTTAACAAGAAATGGCAAAAACATTAAAGCCATGCTTTTTGGTACAGCTAAATGTTTGTACTAAGTCCTGCCCAGGTAGCTATTACTTCACCATTTGTGGTACTTTACATTTTGTGCGTGACTTTAAAATATCTTGGTTTTCATTTTCAGCCACACTCACCTTCCCCTTACATACTGGACACATAACTATTAGACTAAATACATAGCTGCCAACCATGGAATCTCACATATGTAACACCTGGCACAGGAAATAGTATTGCAAAAGGTGAAATTCTGCCAACACTAGAACATGGCCTCCCAGACGTAACTGTAAGCCCCTCCATCAAATGTAGCTTTCTATATAATTTACTAATGAAGATATATGTGTTTATTTATAACTAATCCCACTCTGAGCCTTTAAACACTACTAAAGAAAATATATACAACAGAGAATAACTCACACTATGAACTCATGCATACTAAAAGCAAAGTAAGGATTAGAGATGATGAAGACAAATATAGTACACCACGGCTTCCCAAAGTGTGCGCCGCGGCACCCGCGGCTTCCTCACAGGGATGTCATGAAGCTTAGCAGCTGATTTGATAGGTAAGTAAATGCCTTCATGAGTGTGTGTGTATGTCTCTCTGCATGTGTGAGTGAATGCAGGAATGAAGGAAGAAGTGGCTGTGTGTGTGTGTGTGTGTGTGTGTGTGTGTGTGTGTGTGTGTGTGTGTATGTGTGTGTGATCGTGAGAGTGAGAGCGATGTGTGAGTAAATGCAGTAATGAATGAAGAAGTGGCTGTCTGTGTGTGTGAGATTGGGAGAGTAAGAGCAATGTGTGAATGAATGCAGGAATAAATGAAGAAGTGGCTGTGTGTGTGTGTGTGTGTGTGTGTGTGTGTGTGTGTGTGTGTGTATGTGAGATTGAACATCCAGATTTTTGCCTCATATTTTTGGTGTGTTCCAGATTTTTTGCTCTAAAAATCTGAACAAAGCCTAAAATGATGGGGGGACAAATAGGGACAGATCTTAAATATTGCTCTTACAAACTTAGAAAGTTGATAGAATAATAGGTTTTGCATTAGCATGAATTATCTGAAGGATGTGGAGTCAAACTCAAATGTTTGTCATTATTTAATGACTTCAATCCTCAACTATTTGCCAGAAAAGTACAGATTTTAGGAGGAACACACCAAAAATATGTACCCATGAACCTATGAATTACTTTTTGAAGAAAGTTCATACCTGAGCAGCATGATAATTTCCTCAGTATTCTATTTTTTAAATGTACTGAGTTCATAAGCAGTTTTACATGGGTGTTACATTCTTTCCTCCAATATCAAAGGGTTCACTGAGCTAGATCCAAGGAATCTGAATGGTTACTAAGACTAAATATGTAACCAGGGTGTGCAGAAGGAGGAAACAAGGCAACACCTTTGCCCATGTGCAGCTGAAGGGCAGTTATATATAAATTATATATAAAAGGTTATATCTTTATGTGTGAAAGACTGATCCAGATTTAGAAATGAATTATATGAAGTGAAACCCATGGCCAGTATTCATAGTCATTCCACAAATGCATTATGAGCATCCACAGTGTCTGCAAATGAGTGTAGCTAGGCAGCAATCCATAGAGGCCATTTATGGTAAATCACAATGCCTGCAATTTAGTGAAAGAAAATTAAATATGATGAAATACAAATAAAAACTGTGTAAAGCGGTGTATGCTTTTGTGATTTATAGTCAAATACCCATACCATATGCACCCCCATTGTTAAACGTGTTGCTGTGCATCTTGTATTGACTTTCAGTCCACAAGCTTCCCCCAGCAATCTTTTCAGTAGTTTCTGCATGTATGTATATGCACTAAATGAAACCAACAGAAGTTATTTTTACAAGTAAACTCTTCAGCAGTTTGTCCATGTATGCACAAGTACTAAAATGACACCCCGATATATTATTTTCCCCAGTGATCCCTTCAGCAGTTTGTTCATTTATACAGAAACACCAAATGACATCACTAGAAGTTATTTTCTCCAGCGATCCATTTAGTAGTTTTATCATGAATGCACAAGCACTAAAATTATACCATAATAATTTCCCCAACAGTCCCTTCAGTAGTTTGCCCATGTATGCATAATGTATTTTTTCCTCATTTGAGCTGTTTTATATTAATTTCGAATACTTCAAAGTCCATTGTTTCCATGCTAGTTTGCTTGGGTAACTTCATTTATCCATGGTGCTGTTAAACATATTTGCTTAAATTCAGATGCAAATGAGTCCCTTCTACTTTATCTTTATGAATTAATTTGGAGTAATACACCAACATTTAAGGTACCTTATACTTGCAGTAACTTTCCCCCTAACGCTTATGCCTTAAGTATGTTATGCTTTTGCTGTAAGGAGGTGTGTTTAGCAAAACACCTCTGTGGTTCTGTAGTCAGCATGAATCTCAGATGCTGATTACATTTGCATAGCCAGGTGATGCCAATACTCCTGGAATTCTGCTAAGCACAAATGGAGGGCAGGACTATGAATACGTCTTAAAGATAAAAGGTTTAATTTCACCACCAGAGTCTATAAAATCTACAAATTCTTTAATAAACAAGTTAAAATACATGTGGCTTAAAGAAAGATAAAACTCAGTGTCCCTTTTCATATGATAAGCGCTTTCAAATTATCTTCTTCAAATTGTAAAAACACTAGGGACTTCACTTCCATTTCTGTTTAGCCTATTAAGATGAGTTTTCCACATTTAAAGAGATAGTATTGGTCTTATTTTATTTCCTGGTATTGAGCCAATGGTATTCTTTAAAAACAAGCACACCTCTTACATGGTCAAACGATGTGTCTTAATGGCGTGCACAGCTATTTTCAATCCAGTCTTGGTTCTTCTAGCCTTAACCTTTCAGTTCTGTATGAATACCGCCTTAGGTCTATTTAGCATATTAGAAAGGGAGGGTCAAGGAGAATCACATAATATCATGTAAATATCTGGCTACTGCTATAGAGGGACTTTCAATACAGGAATCATTTACAAATGCAGAAAGACAAGTGGGACAAAGTCAGAATTTTGAGAGAGTTTGGGGTTATATTTAGAGTAGGGGTAGCAGGGAGGGAACATACTGATCTGGCATACATACTTTATGTAATAGGAAAACGAACAAGTACCTTGATGATATATGCTTCTCAGGAGGAAGATGGTTGTAATTGTGAGATGTTTTTTTTAAACCAAATAATTTTATAAAGAGTTGAGAAATTATGATGACATGCAATGAGCAACATTCAAAAATAGGACATAACGGTTATATGCATAGCTACATGTACAGATAACATGTAATACCATATACCTTCATCAAATACTATACCGCTCAAGCTTTAGCACAAGAAATATGGACAACACCTAAAATAATGTGGGGACAAAGGACCAAAACTAGGGACAGATTTTAAATAGTGCTTTTATATACTTAGAAAGTTGCTAGAATAACAGCAGTTGTGTTAGCATGCATTTTCTGAAAGTAATGAAGTTTTTACCTCACATTTCTTCATTATTTAGTGAATTCAATCCTCAGTTATTTGACAGAAAACAACAAGTTTTATGAAAAACATACCAAAAATATGAGGCAAAAATCTGGACATGTGAGAGGTATGTAAATGCACCTATGCCATATATGCCATTAGCTTACCCTCTGTAGCCCAATGGGGGTCCTAATGGAGAGATGGGGTCCTAATGGAGAGATGAAAATTCAGCAAGCAAAGGAGAGTAGTATTGCTGAAATTGAATTCATCCTCAAGTCTTAGTGAGTACCTTCACGAGGTGGACCCTGTTATTTACAAAATCTCACCAAGGCAACACTGATATATAGACTGTATTTATATAGCATATATCATGGACAGAAGTAAGTTAAAAACAAAAAGAGATAGCTGGGTGCACAAGACCCAGGATCAAAAAGTGCCCAATCCTGGAAGGCGCACTGGTACCAGGACTGGGAAAAATGACAGTGTAAAATCCTCAAAATACAGAAACATTCCTACAATGGGGCCAGGCCAGGTCCAGCGGGAAGATGGCCCCCCCTGTTGCAGAAGGAAGTAATAGTCCAAAAAAATCACAAAAATTGATTGGCCAAAGAAGAGCCATAAAGACGACAGAGTGGACTATTGAGTATAAGAAAGAAATTATGTATTGTTACTATTATGTAAAAAGCCCAGAATTTCCAGACACAAGATATACAAAACAATTAAGAGAGAAATTAGAGGAAAGAAAAATACTTCGACAAGAAAAACTGTCAGAAGCTTCAAATACAAATTTGCATTCATTAATACAATAGATTTTTGAAAAATAGTATATAGATCAAGAAACTTTGATCTGTTTGGAAAAAGAAGCATCTGAGGAAGTACAAAAATATAAACAACAAAACCTAGAGATATTTGAAAAATATAAAAAAGAAATATGGACATAAGATATATGGTGCAATATTTATGTAAGTTAACTAATTTAGAGAAGGCAGCCTCAAAGATATTCAAAGAGAAATATAGGCAAAAGCATCCAGATATGGAAAATTTCACAATAAAAAAATTAATATCACAAAGATGGACTGTGGAAAAGAAGATTAGTAAAGCAGAAGTTAAAGAAATAGAAGTTGAAGTTATGGAGTGCCTGCGAAGTAAAAGATTTAATGTAGAAAGTCTAACACAGACTACATCACAGCATGACAGAGTGAGTCCCCAGAATAAGGAAAAGCAAGAAGATCAGGAAACGTGAAGAAGAAATATGGACATGGGAAAGGAAAAGAGATTTAATATGGTGTGATATTTATGCCAAGGAAAAAGCAAAACTAACTAATACAAAAAGAGCAGCACCAAAGATATTTGAAGAGAAATACAGGCAAAGAAATCCAGATATGGAAAATTTTACAATACAAAAAATAAGGAGATTAAGAGGAAAAGTAGAAAAAGAGATTAGTAATGGAGAAGTTAAAGAAATAGAAATTGAGGTTATGGAGCAGCTGCAAAGAGAAGGATTTACTGCAGAAAATCAAATGCAGAAAGCACCACAAGAGGATAGAGCAATGGATATCCAAATTAAGGGGAAACCAGTGGAACAGGAAGCAATTGGTCAGGTGCCATATCAAGATATTTTAGTGCCTTGCACAGGAAACCTGTGTAAACGTTCATTTGAAGCTAGACAGCAAAGGAAGGAACATGAAACTGTGGAAACTCTGATGCAGTCAATGTTGAGAAGTGACAGGCCAGTGAGTTCCCATATGATAGAGCAACAGATGGCACAGGATGAATTTGAAGAAAATGTGCCACAGGAAGATGCTAAAGAATCTTCTATAGAATGCCCGCAGGAAATGGAAAATAAGGGATGTGCCCTCAGTTTGGAAGAAAATGAGTTAAGAGAAGAGTTGCTTGATTTAATAGACATAGATATATCATGATCAATAAAGGAAAAAGACTGCAGAAAGTTAATAAAACCCAAAACGTCGGAAGTCTGATAAAACAAATGAACACAGTAATTAGGACTGTTCATAGAGATCCATGTGATATAACAGAAGTAAACAGGATATATTACTGTGCAACTAAATTAATAACAGGTAAAATTCTACCACAAGAACACAGAGTAGTAAGGGAAAGGAAGGGGTGAAAGTGAATACCATTATGGAAATATCGAATAGAGAAAACTATAAAACAGCCAAGACAAGAAGTGTCACTGTTAGAAGATTATAGAAGAGGGAACATATCAACAAAAATACTAAGAAAGATAGATGTGATAAAAGCAATGTGCAGTTTTAGAACAGACCAGGATCTATTATGTACTGTCGTAAATAACAAACTAAACATTTCAGCACAGGTGGAAAGAGTTAGAAGATACGAAGGCAAATATAAAGGAAAAGTACAAAATAAGCAGTTTATTGATGATCCAAAAAAATTTTATGGAGAATTGGAAAATAAGGTAAAAGGAATCGAAAGACCCCCAAAAAAGAAACAGATACATTTTGGAGAAGTATCTAAGAAGATCCTGTCGAACATAACAAAAATGCTAAATGGATAGAAGTAAATGAAAAAATAAGAAGTTTAAAGGTGCAGGATATGAAATGGGATGAAATAACAGCCAGAAACACCTCTAACTGGAAAACCCCAGGCCCAGATGCAGTACCTAACTTTTGGCTTAAAGTATTAACTTCTCTGCATGAGGATGTAGTCATGAGTAAGAACTATTTATATGCGCAGCCTGAACAGACACCTCACTGGTTAACAACAGGAAAAACAACGCTCTTTTTTAAGAGTGAACCTGCAAGCTACCCTAAAAATTATAGACCAATAACTTGTCTTCCAACGACGTACAAACTATACGTGGGAACTGACGCCAGCAGAGTTTATAGTCATTTAGAAGAAAACTCAATTATGGCAGTAGAACAAAAGGGCAATAAAAGAAAGTCATATGGAACAAAGGATCATTTTTGTTAAACAAAGTTATAGTGGACGACTGAAAGAAGGGGAAGAATCTAAGTATGGCATGGATTGACTACAAAAAAGCATTTGATAGTATCCCACATTCATGGATAAAAGAGTGCTTAAAAATGTATAAGATACACCCTACACTGATTGACTACATTACAGTAACCATGAAACAATGGCAGACCACTTTGCAATTAAGCCATGATAAAGGACAGATTATTATCCCAGGGATAAAAATTCAAAGGGGGATATTCCAGGATGACTCTTTGTCACTGTTGCTATTCTGCCTTGCCCTTAATCCATTAAGCTGTTTACTTAACAGCTTAGGCCATGGCTACAGTTTGGCTCCTAGAAAACAACAATGTCTAATGACTTCTCATCTTCTCTTTGTTGATGATTTAAAACTGTATAGCTCATCAAATGAGGAACTGAAAGCACAGCTGCAGGTTGTCAAAACTTTTTCAGATGATACTGGAATGTCATTTGGTCTTGATAAATATACAAAAGCAACCTTTAATAAAGGAAAACTGCAGCACCAGGAAAATAACAGTTTGGGACAAGAATGTGATATAAAAGAACTTGAGCAAGAGGGAGTGTATAAATACTTTGGAACTGATGAAGGATCAGCAATAAAACATGAACAAATGCAAATAAAACTCAGTAAGGAGTACTTTAGAAGACTTAAATTAATCCTGAGAACAGCACTGACATCCAGGAACAAGATCCAAGCTATAAATCAATTTGCTCTTCCTGTCCTAACTTGTAATTATGGAGTGATTGACTGGCCCCAAAAAGTGTTGGCTAGATTGGATATTAAAATAAGGATGCTTCATGCTCACCAAATGATTTATAAAAATCAGTGTATACCAAGATTATATATTCCCTGTTCTGAAGGAGGGATGGGCCTCTTTGAAATTGATTACATGTATAGATCTGCAATCATGGGACTCCACACATTTCTACTGACCTCACAAGATCCAAATGTAGTGAAAGTTTTGAAACATGAGGAGAATAAATCTAAGAGGACATCTCTGGTTAATTTAGCAGAAGCATATTGACATGAAGCAGGAATGGAAATCAAACTAGAAGTGGATAAAAACCAGGCAGCAACTGAATGTGGCAAAAAACAAAAGAAAGAATATAAGGTGAAGGACCAGATGAGAAGGTAAGAAATGTGGAAAATGAATAAATATAGTTGCAAGTATAGAAAACTTCTGGAAGAACCTCATGTTGATCAAGAATGAACACAGGAATGGTTAAGGAGAGGAGAGGCAAATTCAAACCAAGAAATGAAAGGTTAACATTGGCAGCCCAAGATAGTGGGCTACATACATGCTGGTTTACAAAGTGCATTGAACATGTGGGAAAAACAGACAAATGTAGGTTTTATAAAATCAAATTGGAAACAGTCACCCACCTTGCTGCTGGTTGTGACGCACTAATGGCAGAGGGATTGTATACTGAAAGGCATAATAATAATGTGGCGAGACTGTTACACTGGAGATTGTGCAAACATTATGGTACTGAAGTGGCTGAAAAACACTGGAAACATGAACCACAAAGAATCATAGAAAATGATGAAGTTTATATCACATGGGATCACCCATTACCAACAGTTCAAAAGATGGATGCTAGAAAACCAGATATAGTAGTCCAAGAAAAGAAGACAAAAGTAGCATTGATCATTGAAATTGCCACACCCAGTGACTACAGTGTCTTGCGTACAGAGAGACACAAAGTCATAAAATACCTGGATCTGCAGGCAGAAATGAGATGTGGAAGAAAGATACCCAGACAGTTCCAATAGTAGTAGGAGCAATGGGTCTTATAAAAAATAATTCACAATCATATTTAGATAAGTATTTAGATATGTACAAATTGCAGGAGTCATTACTGAGCACATTATGGGTGCTGCAAAGTTCACTTTTGGCTGACACCAAAGAGTGAAACAATACTAATTTCATGAACTTTAATTGTATTTTGACTTAGGAATGGAGTCCATTCCCATCATGGTATTAGAAACCCAAAAGACTTGGTGAAATTAAAAAATGACAGAAGCCCAATAGCCAGAATAACTTCTCACTTTTATTGCCCTTTATAATTTATACAAGGATACTACTACTACTAATTATCATTTTATATTTTTATTATAATTTGAAAATATATTAAAGAAGTGCCTAAAAATCTGAGAGATCCTTAGGACTTTATAGGTATTATAATTGTTTTTTTTGTTCTCATCTTTTTATAAGATGTTTCCCAAGCTTGCCATTTCTTAATTTCTGAGTGGAAAGACTATTGCCTTTAATGCTCAGTGTACAAGTTGTTGAAGATGGCTCAATTTTAATGATATCCAGGGATTTCAGGAACTTGAAAAACTCATTCCTTAGTCCCCTAACAGCCCTACAGTCCCATGGGATATGTTTGATGTCAGCCCTGTCACTGTTGCAGATTGACATTTGATTATATAAATCACTAAACTTGTTGCGTTTTGTATTAGGCATGATTAATCATGGCCTTTATATATTGCAACTTTGCATTTGGGATGTGTTACTGTGGCTTCTATTATGTGAGAGTGAAAGTGAATTGCTTGGAGTATTCTTCTGAAATGTAAATTCTTGAAAAATATTCATTAAAATTAATGTAATGGAAGAGCTTGAAACAAGTGTTTCTGCTAGTGCACTCCACTGTATGTGTGGTAAGCAGCACCCCCAAACATATTTATTCCTACTCCACTACTGCACAACAGTGAGCAATAGAGTAACTCCGCAAACCAGACATTGGTCTCAAGCAAATTACCTGCTGTGCTCTAACAGTAGCGAGGAGGTGATTCCCAAGATTAGGAATGTCACAGTGATGATGCAGCTCTATTTTGTAGCCTGTGATCCAAAGGAAAGAGGAAATGTTTGGTCTGAATCACAATGAAATGTATGACAGCTGGAATATTAGCAGTAAAACAAGATATGTAAAAGAAAACAGACAGCTGAATAAGGCTTGTATTGTTCTCTGACTTTGTCACTCTGCCAGAGTAAATGGGTAGTGTAGCAGTTACCAAGACACGGTGACGTGATATTGTCTTCATATTTTATTACCATTTTTGGATTATAGAGTAATTAATTAAAACAGTTAGTCTCTACGAGTCTACCCACCCATTTATCGTAACATTAAATAAGCTATATAAACAATTAATTCCTGCCTTTGTGGAGAATATTTGTAATGTACTGCTACAAAAAAAAATGGAATCTAGAGAGAAACATTTTTTTTCTGCTATATGATGATGGCAGAGTTTAACATTTATGAGTCAATGCTGTATGCCTACTGTGCATCTAATAAGGATAAAAGCAACAACAACAACATAATAAGAATGATAATAATAATAATAATAATAATAATAATAATAATAATAATAATAATAATAATAATTTGTCTATATTCATATATTCATTTGCTAACCAGTTAAATCCCCAGTGGGTACAAATACATAATTTCTGGGGAGACCCAATATAAGTAGTTTAGGTCAGTGATTTGCAATATGTATATAACTAGAGACTGACAGAATCAAACCCAAGGTTATAGGATGAAGCTCAATAGTACTGCATAGATATACCCCTCTCATCTACTTGGATAGCCTTCTGTTTTGTGCGTGCCTATAATAAAGAAATGTAAGGAGAAAAGAAGAGGCCAGACATGAATGGATAGAGAAATGGGGGTGGGGGTGAAGCTGATAAATGCCTTGGCTGCATTGTCAGACAGAAAGGAAGATATCGCCCATCCAGAGAAATGCTGCACAGAAGTAAGACAGAAGAGAATACAGCGCACCATTTGCTGCCCTATAACTGATACTGAATAAATGTGAAGTAGCAGTTCAATTGGGGATGAATAAAGCATAAATCTTCTAACTCAAATTATATAGGTCCCTGTTATTTCATCAAAAGAACAAATCATCAAATGGCATTTTATCAAACATGCCATTCGTCAAACCATTCTTATTTAAATCGCATTATGATAGGGATCAAGAAATTTGTCCTTTCCCTACTGCAGTCTGATGTCGGAGTGTGTATATATATATATATATATATATATATATATATATATATATATATATAGGTGTGTGTGTGTGTGTGTGTGTGTGTGCGCGTGTGTATGTGTATATATAATTAGCGGGGGGGGGTGCAGGGGTTTGATGAATAGCATTTCCAATGAAATGACATTTGATGATCTGATGTTTCCATGATTTAATATAGACCCATATTATATTATTTAGGAAGAAGCTGACTGACCGGACAAAGAAGTAACCGGAATCTGGTATTTATGAAAGTAATTTGAGAATTTATTAGGCAGAAAAGGCAGAATACAGTGACATCATGGCACAACTTGGTGCAAACTGGAACAGCCAGTTTAAGATGTCACTTAAGATGTTGAATACTTTTTTTGTGGTATGTGCCCTGAGAGTAAAGAAGTTATTTACAGAAAAGTGATAGGGTCTTCCTTGTAATGCAGACAGAAAAACTGTTCCTAATTACTAGAAAAAACATGTTATAGTACCAAGCAATACCACCTGCATGTTTATTTTGAACTGCTAAATTGCCTAATCTCCAGCTATCCACAAAAGTTAGTTATACAATGAAGTGTTGTATTCAAAGAAAGCAAAATTTAACCTAATATTTAACCTTTTTTTTTAGCAAACAGAGTGCAAAAGCTTGACTATATGTATTACGAGCACAGAGTTGGATTGCTTCTAGATATTATTTGATTGCATACAAGACAACTAAAATCAATGCAAACGTCAGAGAAAATAATTTATCAGTAGCTATCAGATGACTAAAAGTCAATCAGAGTAACATATAACAATAGAAGTACATTGATTGACAATGTTAAGTTAAGATAGTTTTTTCACTAAAACTAGCATTCTGTTTTTCTTTATACATGGGAATGTGTGCCATTTTAGCTATTCTAATTGTAACTTTCAGAATATTAGGATGGCCAAAACAATGAAATAAGCACCAGCTGTAGGACAGTATTATTTGCATGTATTTCAGAGTGCACCATTGTAAAGGATGTCAGATCATGTACTACACACTTCTGAACAGATACACAAAACAGAAGTTTCAGCTCTTTAAAGCTACACAGCTATATTTTAACACAGAGCTTTCCACTTTGATCTGAGGTTTGATTGTGTGTGTGTGTGTGTGTGTGTGTGTGTGTGTGTGTGTGTGTGTGTGTGTGTGTGTGTACAGGGCTGGACAGGATAACTGATAAATGAATATGCCAAACAGTAGAAAGTAAGATGAGCAATTCAGATTCAGATCAAGACTCAAGGTTGATACTGAGTCAGTGAAAAAGAAACTGGAGATGAGGAACAAGTCCAAATGGGTATTCCTAGACTTGCAGGAAAGCTTATGACAAGGTCCCAGCAAAGCTGATTTGGCCAGTCATACAATAGTTCAAAGTCCTTGAAACACTGTTACAATTATTACAGGCTATGTTCAAGGACCCAGTGACACAAGTACTGATAAGAGCATTCAGACTCACAGAGGGGCTCTGAGAAGGAGCCCGTGCCCACCACTGTTCAGCTCTGAGCCCAGTCCTGTTACTACTGTTGATGGACTAGATTAACAAATGGACTGGTGGGGCCAGATCAATAAAGCTGCAGTATGCAGACAATGTGGGACTACAAGCAGACTCTGAATAGGAACTTCAACAGGGGTCTAGAATACAGGATGAAGTTGGCACAGACAAGATAGATGTCATAGCAGCCAAGGAAAGAAATCAGAAGCTGAAAACAGAGACAAAAGGGAAACAATGGAACAGATTAACATCTTAAGTTTCTCAAAAATTTGAGGAGAAGGAAAAGTCTGAATAAGGAGGTCAAAGCTAAAATCAGAAGTAGCACAAAGTGTCGGGGTAGAGTGGGACAGAAGACTGCCAAAGAAGCTGAAAAGTACAGTTTATAAACCAGTGGCGTGACTATTGCTTCTGTATGGCATAGAAACCTGCACAGTGAAAGCAGTTAAGGAAGCTTGAAATGATGAGGTTAAAGTGCCTGAGATGGATAAAGAAGTAAGGGCATCAGAGCAGAAGACAAAGTAACCCCATTTGCAGGGAAGACCACTTGTGATCTGGTCACATGCAGGAAAGCAAAAGTCAAATGGCAGAGAATATTTGGGAGAGATAGGAAGAAGGCACGTGGAAACAAGGACATCCAATCAAGAGGAGAGTGTGAAAGAAGACCTCTGACATTCAGGTATGACTGCTGAAGAAAGTAGTAAAAGATAGCAGAGTGGGATTGAATTGATAGAGGTGGTGACAGCTGATGTGACACCCCAATCTAGTGTAGTAACTGAGGATAAAGGCAGCCAATGATGATGATGTCATAAGTAAAATATAATAGGTGTGTGGCATCTGACTGAAACAATGCATTTTCACAACTTAACTGAGTCCCAGATGTTGAATACCCAAGTTACTGGCATCCCAGTACATCACATACAGATGCATATAACACAGCTGCCACATACATAACTGTAGAGTACACACAAAAGATGTCTTCTCATAATTACGTCTACACTCAGTGCATCTCTGCATCACAATCCAAAATATACCAGCATTCTTACCTGAAGCATGTGACAAAAATATCTAAATCCAATATTCACTAGGGGACAGTGCTCTACTCAACCAGATGTGGGTAGACATTGTCCCCTGCACTTCTGATATAGATAGATTTTTGTCTGTTTCATACTTTGCACTGTTTAATACTATATGTAAAAGCATTATCTTAATAGAAAATGCTGCGCATTTCAATGTTTCAGTTTTTCAAAAATGCTATTTTCTGTTTTTTTTTCTTCAAGATTGCCAGGATATTTTAACATTGTTTTGTTTTGTACTTTGATTTTCATATTCTATGTGCAAATTCAAAACACTTTATTACTGCAGTGTTTATCAGAATATTTCAAGAAAGTCGGTTGTACTTTACATTTCTTGTCACCGTGTTGAGTATTTTTTTGGCTTTCTCAGTAATCTATCATATTCAGATATTTGAGAGACTCCATGGTCTTTACTTCTGCCGGAGATATAGAAAAACTAGTAATGGGAATGTTCCTTTCTGACAGTTTTTCAGGACATGCTGGATTCAGATGAGCACTTCTTAGCTCATCCATTGCTACTTCTGGAAGTGCTTCGGTGAACACCGTTCCCGATATCTTGATAGACGCATATACACCACTTGGCTGGAGGCTTCTCAAATATAACTTCTGTATTCTTCACAGTCTGTTTGTATTATCGGATGTCTCTAGTTTCTACTCAGCAATTCTTCTTCAGTACAGTAAAAGATCTTGCCTGCTTATGCTTCTTCACAAGCACTTTTTCTGCCTGCTTTTCTGTGGAACTTTGTAGCCCTCTCATACTGTCTTGCTTTTCTGTCAAAATATACTTTTGTCTAGATTAATTTGCTTGCAGTCTCTTTAATTTTCAGGCTGAAGCAAGGAAGGAAGCAAATGTAGGCAAGCAACTGATTAGTCTATGAGCTATTAATAGATAAGCTTTGAAGTGATACATGCCTTGTAAGAGAGTATTTCTATATTTCAGCAAAGCTAGATGTACTTCTGCATAACAGTCACTCATCATTCTTCATGACACTTTTGTCACAGTTTGAGTTGTCCTCAAATGGACTTAGGAAAATTTGGATTAGTGGTATTATGATGAAATACCCATTAGTCTAAAAATGCCTTGAATTCCATAGCAGAGCATGCTATGTAAATACTATATCACATATTCCATGGCTTGACAACAGCTTTAACTGCATTGATAGTATAAACACTTGCAGTGTCCATCAGCTTCACATCTTCAGCAAACTTTCAATAGTGGCCAACTTGTGTTAGATAGAAATAGTCACAAACCTGAAAGAGATCTAGTTGAACTTTTCTCCATGGTATCCCTAGTACTATATGGCAAATCATCCTCCCTAGTACTATATGGCAAATCATCCTTTGTCTTAGATTACTTCATATATTGCCAGAGGACTGTCTCTAATGTCTTGTCAATTTGCATTGGCATTGCGTGGCCAGTATAGCACATGCTGTTTCTTTATATTTCGTAGTTCTGTAATATTGTCATGTAATTCTTACGTACTCTTGCCAGTGTGTCTAGGTGAATAGGCAGTATTATTTATCTATTTTAAACACCAGACCTTAATTGCCATGTTTTTTTTTTCTTTTTAAATGACAAGTAAGCTTTTCTACAGTGGACTTTTGATCTGGCCAGCTTTGCACTATTAAAACTCAAAACAATCTAATCTACAGATTACTCTGACTACACTGCAGAAATAATTTCAATTTATCTTTTGCTCTAGAGAGCAGTGGAATTATCCATTCCACTTCCATGTCTTCCCTAAGCAAATAATACTGCTATGTTAGACATGAATGACTCAGCACATTGGCTATGTGTAATTTTTCTCTCTGGTTTATATTTTACAAAGCATACTAATGCTGTACTTTCAAAAAATTTCTTCACAGTCTTGGGGGTGCCTTGTACAAAAACTACTTAAATATAGTATATAATGGCTTAAGATCTGTTACTACCAACACAGGTTTTCCCCATATCTGTATTCAAGAAAATGTTCCCATTTATATATTGTGACAAACAGCTCTTTTCTCTCTCTCTCTCTACATGGATTTTGCCTCTAATATTCTTTAAAGGATGTTGGCTCCAAAGCAACTGGTTTACTTTCTTGCACTATCACTGAAACAATGTGGTTTTACCTTGGCATCTAATTGCAATATGCCAACAGATTCACATCAGAATACTTCTCTGCAGGTACTTAACTAAACAAACAGGCATTTCACAGGTCTTTTTATAATCAGTACTCAAGGACTATTTCACATCATGTTCAAATAATATTATTAATGGTCAAATCACTTTCTGATAGTTTCAGAACAAATGTTGAAAGACATTTCTTAATCCCCTCTCAAAATGAAAAAAAAAAAAAATACTCATAAAGGTTTATATATTCTGTGGTCATGGCATCTGAACTGTAGCTCTTTTGCAGGCCTGGTTTCACAACTTCTGATGTTAGGATAATACCAAAATACATTAATTATATAACTATTATCACACTTAATCTTGTTTCAGAGTTTTCAGTAACTGTTTGTTAGGGGCATTTCTTTGAAGCTCCTATATGGGAATAGGGAGGGTTCTGAAGATTGTATTTTTAAAAAAAAACCTAGTGTGTTTGTACCCGTTAATACTCCTTTAGTTGAAGAGTTCTGTAAGCTGTGTACTGATGATATCTACAATTACTTTACACACCTTTCTGCTAGGAGTAAAAAGAGCTATAATAATTAAGTCAGGAAGAGTTTTCCTCTCTAATGGACTTAGTGCAAAGTAATGACATCTGTTTTTGTCCTGCGGATAAAGGGGGTGATATAGTTGTTATGGATGTCTCGAGTTATCTAAATGCCATGAATACAATGTTGAGTGATGAGTGCATTTACATTAGACTAACTAGACAAATGGGAGTGTTGAGACCCTACTTATGGATGGCATAATAGATAGGTGTTTGTATGAGTATTTTTTGGTAGAAAATATGGTAATACCAAAGATCTATGGTTTATCCAAGGTTAATGAAGATCAACTGCATCCACAAATACAGCCTATAGTGTCTGGCAGGGGCTGGGCCACAGAGCCCATGTCCATTTATATAGAAAAACAACTTCGCCCATTAACTGATGGAATAGGAAACATTCTAAAGGACACTAGGGACTTTTTAAGTAAGTTATATAATTGGTCTGAGATAGAATATAGACATGAGATTTTTCTGGTTACACTAGATGCCACTTCTCTATTTACATGTATTCCGAATGCTGCAGGCATCGACAATGTAAGAGCTATGTTGGGCCGTAATCCTGCTTTCAGCAGTGATAAAGATTACCTAATTTGCACCTTATTAGAACTTGTATTAGAACATAATGTATTTATGTTTGAAGAAGAACATTATTTACAACAGACAGGTGTAGCTATGGGCATAGTTTGTGCCAATAGCTATGCCAATATGGTCCTGGCTGAATGGGAGCTGCAGAATGTGCTCTCTGATGTGAATAAGTTTAAGAAGTATATACTCTACTATGGCTGTTATGTGGATGAAGTGTTTTGCATTGGGGGGTGGTACGCTAGATACTCTTGAAAGTTTTGTGGGTTATTTCAACAGCACCACTGACTATCTTCATTTTACCTTCGATTGGTCAGCACAATCTATCTCATTTTTAGATGTGATGGTGCACAAGACTGCAGAAGAGTTGTGTACTAAGCAATACACTAAACCCTATAAGACCAGTAATGTGGTACACTCACGGAGCATGCAACCCATGCATGTAAAACAGAATGTTCTTGAAGGGCATTTTTTTAGGAGAGCTAGACTCAATACCAGAGATAGTGACAAGTATGATTCTTTTGAAACTCTCACCACCAACCTGCTGGATAAGGGTATAGCAATCTAGAGATTATGACTGCACAGAATGATGCAGTGATGATGAAAGACACACAGACAAGACCTTGTTTTAGTGGTCAGTCTGGAGGATCCTCCTCTCCAGTACTGAAGTCATTTGAACCTGACTTATTCTAAAGATTCAGGCTCTATTTGTGAGATTATCAGGAAGCATTGGGGAATCTTGGCTTCAGATGAGAAATGCAAGGAGCTATTAGGTATCTCCCCCTCTTTCTGTTTTAAGGATCGCCCCTCTTTGAAGAAAATGTTATGTTATAAACCCCTAAAAAAGGGAAATAATATAGTTAGTCAAAAGATAGATACATATCCCTGCCATCACTGCCATGCATGTAGATACATAGAGAATGATGATCAGTTTGTACATCCAGACACAGGACAGGTTTTTGATATCAAGCTACATGCTGATTGTAGTAGTCAAAATGTTGTATACTGTGCATCCTGTGTACTCTGTAGAAGTTTCTACATTGGAAAATCGAATCGCTCACTGAGAGATCGAATTAAACAGCATATTTATAGTATAACCAAATGTGATGACAGGAATTCTTTATTTAAGCATGTTAAATCAGCAAGGGGTGATTACTGGTTTAAGTTTATGGTGTTGGAGGTCTATGCACCGAGACTGAGAGGTGGTGATGTGAGAACACAGACAAAGTGTGTGTAAATTAAACAGATGCATTTATTGAAGGCAAATGCAGGCAAGGGGTTAAATGATGTCATCCCCATGAAGCCTATTCTGAGGTCATATGACCTCAGGCATTAAGGTTTTTAAGTGCACTTGAGTATGATGGTTTTAATTGCTCTGATGAAGTACCTGAGTATATGAAAGCGCTTATCCTGGTTATTTTTGTACGTTTTGTACCTTTACAGTTTTTAAGTATTTTAATAAATTTGTTGTTGCTCATTTGTCTCTCTGCCTAGCTAGCTTTTTTTTTGGTTTTCAGTACACTGTTGTTTTTGCTGGTTGCTCTTTTTTCTTTTTTACTTAAAAAAAAAAAAAAAAAAAAACTCATAAGGGTTTATATATTCTGTGGTCATGTCATCTGAACTGTAGCTTTTTTGCAGGCCTGGTTTCACAACTTCTGATGTTAAGATAATACCAAAATACATTAATTATGTAACCATTATCACACTTAATCTTTTTCCAGAGTTTTCAGTAACTCAATCAGTCTTATGTTATATTCTCTGTCTGACCCTATAATAACAACATAAAACTTCTTGGTTAGCTCTGCAACAGCTCTCTGAAAGACTTCATATACTTAGAAAATACCAAATTATAGTCCTATCCATGCCAAATGGTAAAAAGGTAAAACAGAAAAAAAAAATTTGTAAAAACTACAAGAAAGACTACCCAAAGCTAGGCTCTTTATTGTGCAATATCTTAAACCTCCTGTAGTGATTTCCCATGAGATATATGCAAATCACTCACTCTTTATAAATACACATTTTTGCCTGGATTCACGCATTAACCATGTTGTTGACCAATTTATCAGGCTGTGCCATTTTCTGAATCAATCCCATTTTCGATGTTATTAATCTCTTTTCATTTATATAATAGAACTTTCCCCTGGTGTATGCAATATAGGCTGCACTGGAGTATCTGTTGGAAAATAACAAATGCCTAGTAAACTGGACCAAAACAGAGAATCAGTTTACACACTAATTAAATTGGCAATTTGAACCTTTTCTAACCTAAATTTTAACTGAGCATTCACCTTATGAATTACTTTTAACATGACGGTCCTCTGGGAACTCATATAGATCAATGTAGATGGTGCACAACATCAGATATGTAGAACTGAATCTTAAGTTTCTTAATAATGTATTCACATATCAGCATTTTCTGGCCCTTCAGTTTTATATATCTGATGTTGTGCATCAGCTATAGACCAATGAAGATAGCTGATGCACAACATCAGATATGTAGCACTAAATCTTATGTTTCTCATTAATGTATTCACATATTAGCATTTTCTGACTCTTCAGTTTTGCATTACCAACAGAATAAATACAATTACTAAAGAACTGATCCATATTCCTCTGTTTTATATTTAGTGTATCAAATGTTAGCATCCAGTCTAAATATCGCACTTAAGCATATCATTCCAGATTTCCCAATCATTTCCTGGTAATCACAATTTTTTCCATACATTTATGTAGCACTTCATTAATACTGTGTACATTTCTAACATAAATCATTCCTAAAATTGTTCATTTTCATGACTGTTCCAAATACAGACAATCATTCTTTCAACTGTAGATTCATTTCACTCATTTTGTTCTTTTGGCCAGAACTTCTACATACTTGGTTAATACCAGGACATTTCGTTTTGTTATGCTTATAATCACACTTGCTTAATACAGCTTTCTCTATGCTAAGTCTGTCTTACTTGTCACTTTTGCCAAACTTGCATGACTCATGTTTACTCATTTTCAGTTTTCTATCTCACAAGCAACCCAACATTCTCTTGAAGACCTAGGACTGATTCCCACAACCTTGTTGTTTACTTCCTGTCACTAGATGAATACAACTCCAGGGTCACTAACTAGTTTCTGGTTCCAAAGTCTAATGAATGTACTGAAATCTTTGCATTGATGGCTGCAGTTGTGTCTTTCCATGGTTCTGGTATCTGGTAGTTGAGAAATTTTCGGTCTCTCATATGCCTGGTGTTCATGTATATGAGGAAAAAATATTTTCACCCTGTGGATGGAGACTAGTGCTGATGAGTAGTGTTTTGCTAGGTTCACCTTCCTGACATTTGCTACTTGAATGTGTTTGAAAACTTTTTCACCCTGACATGCTTCTGACTGAGAAATTTTATTGCTCAGGTGAAAGTGATGTGTGTGTCCTAGGCAGGTACAAAACTAGTTTTGAGCAACATTTTACCTTAAGCGAGAGTGGTTCTACAATATGCACTAAAGATTAGTGACTTAAACAATTAGCGTAGCTTCAAAGATGGTTCCAATATATATATATATATATATATATATATATATATATATATATATATATATATATATATATATATATCTATATATCTATATATATATATATATATATATATATATATATATATATATATATATATATATATACACATACATACATACATATATATAATCAGCCTGGGAAGAGATGGTAGACACTCCTAAAAGCTTTGTCAAAGATGACTTGCACCTATCCCTCCAAGGCTTTCATATATTGGCTTAAAATTTGTCCACTCCCTAGTGTCTTATTAGGCAATGTTACTCCTCAAATGTTCCAACATAACAAAACAGATTCTGGACAACATAAAGGTATTGTTTCTCAGTGCTGGGAACCTTAAAAAACACCCCCTACAAACAATCCTTACCCTTGAAAACATTAATACAGGCATCATTACAGAGACCTGATTAAAGAACATTGAGACTATATCATCAGTGCAGGGTTTTAATCCCTACCGAATGTTCAGGCCCACATCACTAGTTGAAGGCACTAAAGGCATTGGTGTCTTCATATTTATAAAGAAACACTTCACCTCCAGACTAGTTAGACAAGATAACAATCTGAACTGCCCAATGTCCAACATACAGTTAACAAGTCCCCTAATCATATCATGGCTAACTATATGACCTCATTTATATCCTCCTCAGACAGTAACTCCTACCTAACTAGTATGGAGTCCCCATGTATTAAGCCAAACACCATTCTTCTAGGGGTCTTCAACTACCTCCCGATTAATTGGGAGATGTATACATCCTCATGTATGCCCAGAGATTTCTGGACTTCTTCAATACAAACTCTTTGGACTATTTAGTCCACACCCTAATTAGTGGTGATAAAATCCTGGACTTGGTCCTCACCAATATGGGACAGCTCTGCTCCTTACCAATTGTAAGTAACTCAGGGGGTCAAATCAGACCACAAATCAGTGATATTCACCTTAACACTAAAGCCAGAAGCATCCTGTAATACCTTGAGATTCAGAGACTATGCCAAGGACAATCTACTGAAAATTAATGATGACCTTGCTAAATTCGACATCCCCTTACAACTTGTTGACATCACTGCCTATGCAGAATTCTTTAGTGATATATTTTATGCATATGTGAATAGCTGAATAGACGCATCTCTTCCCCTCTGATGTAAATACAATGCCAGATTCAAAAATAACCCCCTGTGGTTGAACTAAAATATCAACAGGCTCTATAATAAAAGAAAAAAGCTCATTGCAAGTAAAAATAAATGGAACAGTCAAGATGCAAAAAGAGCTATTAATAAATTTAATAACAAGGTCTGGCCCATGATCAAATCAACCAAAACCAAATATGAAGTAAAATTGTCAAGGCAAAGGACAACCACACATCCTTTTTTAACTATGTTCGAAACCTTAGAAATAATACCCAGCAATGCACAGATATAACAGTAAATGATATCATATTCTCTGACCCAGAGGACGTAGCCAGCTTACTAACAGATAAATTTAGCACTAACCTTCCTTCCCTGCTAACTCCTACATGCTCTTTTTTTCATACCTGCATCTATACCCCCCAAACCGACCATGAACATTTCCTCAAGGCATTATACCAGTCCTAGAACACTACTTCTACAGGTTCAGATAACATAACAGTTTGCTTACTGGCCAGTCTGAAACATGACCTGTCAGAACCCCTACAGAGGCTATTCAATGTCATCCCTTTGGAACAGATGGGTCATCAACTGACCCAGAAAATGATAGATTCATAGGTCTGACCAGCCTCATCTGAAAGGCCATTGAAAGAATCATTATGAAATTAATAAATAAGGATACAGGTAATCTGTAACCTCTCAGCTTAAACTATTTTAGATTTGTAAAGGGCAGATTATGTTTATTTAACTTGGCTGATATCTTCAGGATGGTTTAGTGAAGCAATGTATGAGACCAAATAAGTACACGCTGCATATCTAGACCTTGCAAAGGCATTCAACACCATCCCACACTCGGGCATCATAGATAAACTATCCCAGCTAAATAATGATCCCTCAGATACCAACTTCTCTCACAAACAGAACTTAGGGTGGGCAGGTCTTCCTACTCCAAAAGACCTGACAGTAGTGGACTACACTAAAGCTCAGTCTAGGTTTGCCACCTTTTGTTGTGGCTAAAATCGGAGAAAAGCCACATACCCCGTGTCACCAGTAACTCTGCCTGTCCGACCCACATTCTGCCCCTTTTGTGACATCATGATGACATAACCCGGCACGGAACACCCTCTTTTTCCATTCCTGTTACCTGCTTTCGGGCTGATTTACTATGCTTTTCTGTAAAAAAGCATAGCAAATCAGCAGATTTACAAACTCTGATAGTCTGTTTCCTTTTTGAAACAGAATACTGGAGTTTGTACAGTGTTTTCCGGACTACCAGAGAATCCGTTTGATTTCCGGATAGTCCAGAAAAAAAATGGAGGGGTGGCAACCCTTGCTTAGTCCTTGGACTGCCCTTTTGGCATTTACTCCTCCATGGTCAAAGCTACTGTTAAGGGTTTATGGCTGATGAAGTTTGCAGGTGACTGTAAACTTAGTGCCATCATGAACTCCACAGTGGGCACTAAGATCCTCCAAGATATTCTTTCCCAAACCAATAGTTGGCATGAAAATCATGGACTAAAACTGAAAGCCAAGAAATGTATAATAGTATCCTTCTGCAAGTAAGAAGTCCCTTGCAACTATCACATTGATAACACATTCCTCAAACTTCATCCAGGAGTTAAGAACCTGGAACCTCTGTATTCAATGCACTGACCATTGATCACTATATAATCAATATTGTAAGAAAATTATTTTTCATAGCACAGATTATTACTAATGGTATAGCATCCAGGTTGTGACCATTACAGTGTATTCCACACTTGTCATGCCAGCCATTGAGTATAATGCCCCTTTAGTATCATTTGTCCAAACATTTGACACAACTTAAACATCCACAATGCTTTCTTATTAAGAAAACCAAGGGCTAAAATTATAAAAATTATGCTGACCATCTCAAAGCCTTGTTCTTCTTCTCAGTGTTATACAGGCTACTGAAGGGTGATTTCTGAGTCATGTACAGACCCTCAACAGACCGTGCCCTGTCAAACCTATTGCACAAATTCAAGTCCAAAGGGGGCATAAACACTTGCTCAAGAGTTCTTAATGGAAAATGTTGGATGGATCAATATGCATCACAGATAATAATACTTCTTTTGAATTGTCATCATCTCCAGTTAAAGCAAGGTACTTTTCTTACACCATTTAAGTGTAATCTGGATAAATGGATGGGTAACCTCAAATTCACCTCTTGTTTAGCACCCTTGTCTTTCATGGATAAAGACATCATGTAAATGTTCTGTTCATAGCTGGATTATTTGTACTTAAAAAATAAAAGCTAAGGACATCATAGGATGTATGACTTGGCTTCTAAAGATTCTCAAGGATCCAAAGCCCAGTAAGTAGATACCCAAGTACGCATGAACCTATACTGAGTATGGGTCAGTTAAAGGCAGCCTTGGTTACTCTTGCTGATGAAATCTGCATGTGAGGCAAAGTAAGTCCTAACTGTTTGCTGTACACTTTTCTTAAAATTGACAAAAAATAAAGACACTAGTGAATGATAAGCTACAGTCTCATCTATACCTGTTTTTTCATATGTGTGCTTAGGCACAACAGTAATTCTGCATTTTTGTGACCCTGGCTTATTGCCTAATGCGAGTCCCTGCTGCAGTCTTATAATAGTGGGCTATTTATAATGATATAGTTGAACATTCTGTGTAAGCAAGTACTACCAAAAATAAATGGTTTAAGAAATCAGTTAAAGTTATTCAGCAACAGAGTGGAAAATGTACCCATCACCATTGTACATACTGCAGTGGCAGCTAGTGACTTCAAATCAAAGGGGGGCTGTGGGAGACAATTGAATGGGTGGGGCCAATGAGAAGAAGTGTGACCAACTAGAAAGGGGCGGAGCTATGCTCAAAACCACAAAAACTGGGACTTTAATTAAACTGCCCTGGGTGCCAAACTGTCATTATGAGAGTCCAGTCAAGACAAAATGAACTGTAGAAGAAAAAAATATTTCAGTGCATTGGCTACATGATAGCTTACTTAATATCTAGATGGAAACAAAAAGGCTGTGAGGCATGAAAAAATAAATTACTTTTTAAATAATTTTGACTGGCATTCCAGTAATGTAAGTATAGAAAGACAAGCAGCACTCAACTCAAACCACTTCTCCTTGCACTGCAGTTCTAATTATAATTTATATTCAGCTTTATTAAAGTACAAAGTAACATGCTGAAAGTAGCAATCTCTGTGATACCCCCACTTGTGAAAATGTTTCTTATCCAGAAAAGACCTGCTGCCTGACAACTATCTACTTGTTTCATGGAGAAAACATGATTAAAGTAAAAAATGAACAGCAAACAAGAAACAAGCTCAAGATAAATTGCTTAAAGGATTACGGCACTGGTTATGGACCATACATGATAGATTGGCATTCTGTTTAGTTTACGGGTAAAGCCTGCAAAGTGTCAGACTTTTCTTTAAATAAAAACATACTTTTTCTTACACTCTCCCTAAGCTCACTATGTAATGTGTAGTGTTAAACAATAACCCTTGTTCTTGCAAATTTTTGTAAAAAATGTTCATATTTTTGGACTATGGACACATCTGAGGTAATGAAATGTATAATTTATGTTCTCCTTTTTACTTTTTTGGGGGTGTACAAATTAAGCCTCTTTAAGTTTTCATCAAATGTCTTCAACTGTGCACTTTTATCTTTTTCTTTGCTCTGTGACTGACAACTTATATTTTAAGTAGGTCATAATGGAGTTGGGATCTTGAAAACTGTA
>NC_056734.1:679158563-679176063 GCF_019279795.1 Protopterus annectens | reverse complement strand
GCTATGAAGTCTGTCATTAAAACACATTTCTGATTGCTGTACTATTTTCTTTGAATCTGTAACTGTAAGGCAAACATCTCCCAGTTTCTCACATGTACATCATGGCTAGAACCTTTCCTGCTAGAAACATCTCTCAATCTCTTAGCACAAAATCAGAGAAAAGTAAAAATAAATAATAGGGACAAAGTCCACAGTCAGAGATAGATTTTAATTTTTAAATACTAGTAGAAGTCATCATATATATTTAAAAACTTGCTTGCTAGAATAACAGGTTTCTGAAGGCTATGAAGTCTGTAGTTATTTAATGACTGCACACCTCTACAATTTGCCAGAAAAATGTGAAAGCCACAAAACAAATGCACTAAAATAGAAGGCAATGGCAAAGTCAGGGGCATTGTATAAAATGAAAGGCAGTTATTATCAGCAATTATTCAGTGACAGGGACAGCAGCCAGCATGTAATAAAAAAAAAGTTGCTCATAAAATTCCAAAAGGTTTAAGATAGTAAATGCATACATACCACCAGTAAATAAAAAAAACACTCTCTGTCCTGTCAGGCTCAGCTAGCTCAGTCACAGTCACTCACTGTCTGTCCACGATCGTCTGAATGAACATGTAATTGAACTCCGTTCTGTAATGCAAACCAAGCAACTACAGTGCTTAGAGTGCTATTGACTGTTGCTCGCTCTTTATTCCAGCACTCAAAGAAGTGCGGGAAGAGAGCGAGAATCAATCAGAAGCCATCCATGTTAGTGACATCATGTACGTGACTGCAGGCGTGGCAGTCCAAACCCCTTACACAAAACTGCAGTTACAAGCCGCTTAGACTTCTGGGCATCACACTGATGCCTTTTCTCCTTAATTTGGACTGTTTTTACAACAATCCAGATTTACAGAAACTGCTTTTTTTTTTGTTTTTTTTTTAAACCAGGAACTCGCTGAGCATGCGCAGTTCAAGTTCCGGGACTTCAGCGAGACAGCTGGACTTGCAGCTAAGGCTAAGCAGCCACAGTCAGCAGTGTATACTACTGTATACAGTAGCATACAACTTTATTTTTTTTTATTTTTTTTTTTCACAGTCAGTTCACAGCTGGAGGGGCTGCAGTCCTGCAGTCCGATGGCACAAGCCACCTCTGACATAATGCGTAACTGTAACTTATGAAACAACTAAGTGACGCTAACTTTAAATGCATGCATTAATTTCTCCACACAAACATGTTTTTGATGGCACATAAGGACATTTGTTGTAAGGTCTTCCATTATGATTGACTGATTTCCTCACCCAGTGAATGGGTAATTGTTCAGTTAGAAATAACTGAAACTGCAAGCACCTGTAAAACAAAATCATGTAAAAAACTGTTTTGTGGAGGAGTTAGCCCTCACAACACCTCCACAGTGGAGAATTTTTACTCACATCAGAATGGAGAAACATCCTGCAAGGGTTAACATAGAAACTATATGAACTGTGATCTCACAGTCACAGTATTAGAACAAGAAATATAGTTGGGGAAGAGTGTGTCTGTGGAATCAGGAATGGAAAAATAATAGTAGAATAGATGCATTGTGATCACATATGTCAGAATCACAATTATCTGATATTTTTTCTGTAATAATATCTGTAAAGCATAATGTTAGCAATTATGTAAATTTGTCAAAAAACACAATGGATAATTGAATCAGCAAATAAGTTTTAGTACTTTTGATTTTATAGCAAGAGATTTCAGAACAAACCGCTCAACTCAGTGCTTGCATTAAACAGAATTAGTAACATGATTAGTTATAAACAACTTGCCAAAAATTATTGCATTTCATTTAAAAAGCATTACATTTCTTATAAGTAACGTATGAATACAGTTTTTATTGCATTAATTTTCATTAAGCTTTAACATATTTTTTTACATATTTTTGATCATGTTTTGTGCTATTTATAGGAAATGTAATGTTTTTGATGATTCACACACTTATCCCACTCCCTGCATGCAAGCACATACATACACATATACAGTCAAACTACAAGTCAGATCAATAATAGTTTAAATGCAATCAGCCTGCAGCAGTGATCAGTCACTATCATGAACAAACTGCGTCCCCACCCCAAAAGTTAGCCACTTTATGACTGTGTATAGCTTTGATGTTTGGTCCATTGATCAAACTGAAAAAAATGCAGGCCACAATGATTTATTCAACTTTTTGCTCTCAGACACATGCACTGCCCCTGTCTAACAAGCCAAACTAATAATCATGTAACAGTAATCAACATATGTAATTTTTCATGGCTTTCTATGCAGTCTGTCTCTCACTACCTCGCAAACAAGGGTGTAGCCAGGCATACTCCTTGTACTCTGCAGAGCACATTTTTTTCTGATCATCATTTAGAAACATTGTGAGTTTATCAAGTGATATTATGTCTATAACATTCTAAACCAATACTAATGCCTCTAACAATATGTATGCAGCTCACTAAAAAGAGGATTGCAGATCTAAAAATAATCTTTCTAAATAGTTTTTGAATGAGCAGATGAAATGTTACATGCATTAAGTGCTAGGGGGTAACAGCCTGAGTGATCTGATGATTTTCTTTTAAATGCCAGGTTGGTTGGGGGTATCAATAAGCATCTTTGAGTACAAAATGGAATTCACCGTCGACGCCCCAGCTCACAAAGGTAGCTTTGTAACCACAAATGCTTCTGATTTATGGCTGTAATAGTATTGAAAGAATATACCAGCCAAAGTACGGTAATTCAACATTCAATAGCTCTCTCTGCAAGCCATATAAACAATTGCATTACAGTGATCAATTGATTGCCATTTCTTTTCACACACATTCTGCCTTTCCATCCGCCACCCCAAAAATAACAGCAGTATGACCGTATATATATCACACTCTTAATGAAATGGTAGTGTTGGCTCCTTTGCCAGAAGCAGCATTTACTCTTCAACAGACAAACACACATGCACAGCAGACAGTTAATACAAAAAATAATGCAAAAATAGATTTAAAAGCTTATTGTCAAAGGCAGTGTGCTCTGCTAATATTACCAACAGACTTATCTGGAGTCCTGATGGTATTTATTTTATGCCTGAAGATCAGAAGATGTTCTCCCTTGATTAGCTAACCATGGACTGTATTAATGACCTTGTATTGAGCATCATGAGCTCCCACATATGAGTAGTATTTCCATTTGATCTTTTTAATAGTTTAGGGCAATTCATTAACTCATCAATAATTGCATTATACAAAAGAAGTAATCATCCATAAATTTTCTTAGGATTAAATGTAATTTTTATATCATAGTTTTCATGATTTTAAAATTTAAAAAAGTTAATTGTCCCTGCTGCTAAAATAATTCAGAAACCAATGCTAAGGAGGTAACTTAGATTTTCTACGAGGTGCTATGTCTCAGCTGCCTAGATTAATGAACTCCATGCACTGCATATTGATGGGGAAGATAGTCTTTTTCACTTAATTCAACTGATCTTGTCAAAGACATCTTTGATTAAATGAGATTTGGATAACTAAATGATTTTCCCAATTTAATCTCTACACTTTTACCCAGTAACACCGTGTTGTGTTTATAAAGTGGATTAATATTCAAAGCTTGTTTATTACTTACTTCACAGATGGTATTTTTCCAGCGAATGTAAGATTTAGATTTTAGGACGGTTTGACAAACGTCTTTAATAAACAAGTATAAGCACAAGAAACACATTAAAAATAAGTTTTCCAAAAGAAAGTACTCTCCACTGAATCTTTACCCCTCAAACCAGGAAATACACCCTCACATTGCATTGAACTCCAAGCTCACCATTTGAATTGCCAAGACTTGCAATACAAGAGCTGGAATGTGGAAACCAAATGATTGATAATTGGGTCTTACATCTATTAAGTCCAATATTGTCTTTTCTTGAAGTGTTCCCTTTACTTGGAGGTATGGCAATCTGAAAGTTAATATATATTAGTTCATTGGATGAGGGTTGGTGGAAAAAGTGATGTTCAATATTCACTTTCCTGCATTTTTAGTATTTTTTTTTGGCATTTTGGAAATTAGCATTGTGAGTTTTAGCATATTAATAGTAAGCCAGCTTGCCACATCACTGAGACAAAGAAAATGACTGCAGTTAGATTTGTCTCTGATTTTGATAAAACAGTTTTTTACATCAGGCTGTTCAAATACAGCTGCAAAAATGCATTTTTGTATGAATGAGTTCATGTAGTTACAAGGGATTTTCCACAGTCAAGTGACAAATCATAAATCACAGGATTTCAGAATGCAATTGTTTAATTGATTATAGGAAAGGAGCAACTTTAAGGACTACATCAATCACACTTCTGCTGGAAATTTTCTGTCAGTTTTCTTCAAGTTTGCACTTTTTTTAAATATGAACTTCAAAAGCAGTCGTAGTATTCATTCACCAGTTACTGCCACAGATGACCATAACTAGAGGCTTCCTGTAATTTGTTTGTTTTATCTTATTCTTGCTCTGTATAATAATGTAAAGAATCACTGTGTGATATATACAAGAACACTATAAGCACTTGAGTCCCAAGTGCTTATAAAACATTGTCTTGAAGCCAGGGACTCAAGTGCTTTGTAGCTCATGAGCTGCTGTTCATGCTCAAACTCAAATATGAGTTTGGGTGATCAGCTTTGGGGGAGGGAGTGGTAGGGGGATTTTAGGGTTAGAGAGAGGGAGGAAAATTTGGGGGTTAAGGAGCTGGAAGGGAGTTTTACTGTTAGGGGTCGGAAAGGAGTTATAAGTTTATGGAGCAGCAGTGGAGTTTTAGGGTTAGGGAGTGATCTGGGAATTTAGGGTTAGGGAGGGGGTTGCAGTTTTAGGTGTTGGGATCAATCAGGGGCTATAGGTTAGGGAGGGAAGGGGAGTAGAGGATTAGGGTAAGGGAGCAAGGATTTGATTTGGGAACTGTGTGGGAATTTGAGGGTTAGCGTTTAGGTTCTGTCAGGGCTATATAGTCTTATAGGATCAGGGGTTGGGGGCTAAGAAGAACTGGGAGAGAGGGCTACTGGGAGTTTGATCCCTTGTTTTTTCAAGCAAGTAGTAGTAAGCAAGTGTGTTGCAAGCTACTTAGCACATGAACATCTGTAGTAGATCCAATATATACATTTAATACATCTTTGCAACATCACAAGAATTGCTAAGTATGTAAGGCCAATATTCCTCACTGTGAGCCTTTTCCTCTCATTATTTTACAGAAACCGGATAATCATTTAAGACATCAAGCACACTCCACAACCTCTTTGTACAACAATCATGGACAAAGCCAAAAAATAATGAGGGGAAAAGGCCCACAGTGAGGAATATTGGCCTTACATACTTAGAAATTTGTTATAGTAGCAGGTTTTGTATTGGTGCACACTTTTCTGAAGTATACAAAGTCAGAAACTCCAATGTCTGAAATTATGTAGTAAATGCAATCCTCAATAATTTGAAGTAGAGACCAAAATTAGGAAGCAAAATCAGGGATAGCTGAGAGTTATGACATCAAGCAAGGTAGAGTAAACAGTATGTTAATGACTTGTTTACTACAAAACTGAGAATTGTCTTCGTATTAAATATTTTCTTTTTCAGTACTGTGAAATCATTAGCATTATGTTTAAAAGTATACAACTAGGGATAGCAATGTTTTTCTTCACAACTATATAGAATCCCAACATACAGTTGTAAATTATGCATTCCTTCTATAATGAATATTTTGAAACTGATGAGGGAGGAACAGTCATCACAAAACAACATAAGCTCATAATCATAAAACAGGTTTTAACATGTTTTTCATTATTTTAGTGAAGCATTTTTTAACAGTTTCTGAGCAATTTATATGCAGAATAATAGTAACAGTTGGTACAATGACTATACTGGGAAGGAAGTAAATTGCTTAGCAAAGTTATTGTTATTTAATCCCATTAAATTCTAATAAAGTACAGACATGCACAGTTAATAACAAGAACATCAATGAATGTGTTGATTCACTGGACAAGTATAAATACAAAAATGATTATCACTGTCATTAATTTCAGTAGCTGATGATGTCTCACAAATTACATTCCATCTTAAATCATAAATATTTAAAAGAAAAATGTGTCCTCATTTCAAAATAATGCAGGTATAATAGTCACATCACAGTTATGCAAATGTATTGGGAATGGGCCCCAGCAATGATCGCTCATGTCTAACATTTAGAGCTGTTCTAACAAGTTCTTGTTTAGGCTTTTTTTCCTCTTTTAAGAATGAAAAATTCTCCAAATTTGTAATTATGTGCACTAGCATGAAATATCATCATCTATCTAATTCTTCTGGCAGGCAAGTGATTCAGTCAAACATTTGCTCAAGTAACATGATATAAAGCATGACTTCTGTGTCACTGCAGTATTTGACTTTACAGCGCTTAAAAATATTAAGCAACCTGTTTTGCATAAAATTGTTTTCTTCATCATATTACAGCTTCGGTAGCAAGTAAATGTTAGGATTTGTTTTATATCTTTGCTGCTAAGATATGAATCAGCATCACTTCATAGTCAGTATGGACATAGGAGTCACATGGCTGCTCAAGTCATTTCTCTGAATTAATTCTGATGCAGTCCAATTCCTTGTGTATGGAATTGTTTGAAAATAACACATTTCAGACACTTGTGTCTGCATAAAGACACACACACACACACACACACACACACACACACACACACACACACACACCCGCCTCCCTCTTTAATTATATAAGCAACTCTAAAGACACTGTAACTTAAACCTAAAAAGCGCAGATTATTTTTTGTTCTTTCAGTCATTTGATCATATGTACATCTGGGAAGTTCTCTGCTTGTGAAATTAGATTGGGGCACTCACCTCTCCTAAGTAGATTCTCTAGTGCATTTGACAATGTGTGCAAAGCTAAACATACTGAAACTCATGCTGCAATATATATATCTATATGGATTTCCTTCACAAGCTCAAAGTTTCAGAACTTCGAACTGCAAATGGTCGAGACCATGAGATTGAAGTTTTGTAACTTCTAACATTTTGAATGGAGATTGCTGTACAGCATGGGATGGGAAATTTACCGTTTTCCACACTGTAGTGTGATTTTGGAGTTGGTATATTTATTTAGCAGGGGGTGTAGGAGTGCAGGGGGCTTTCCCCCTGCAAAAACGTAAACATTTTTTTTCTGTTTTTATTACAATTTTGAAGTTTCAAAAGTTCGATCTTATGGTCTCGACCATTTGCAGTTCGAAGTTCTGAAACTTTGAGCTTGTAAGGTAGATCAATATATATATATATATATATATATATATATATATATATATATATATATATATATATATATATATATATATATATATATATGTATATATATATATATATATATATATATATATAATATATACACACACACACACACACACACACACACACACACACACACACACACACACACACACACACACACATATATATATATATTTAATTTATGCATTTGTCAGGATAGTAGCCATATATAAATGTATAACAAAAACATGCTTCTGTATTTAGGATGTACATTTCTAATGTACATTTCACGTGTGCCATCAACACATTTGTCCATATCCTATGCACATCATAAACTCTTCAACCTTTTAGAATTCTTAGATGAAACCCCTATATCAAACACAGTTAAAGTAAACACAGAACATTGAAATAATAAAAGTATTCCCCCACTCCAACTGATCCTATAAATGATGAATCTTGATATATATTTATTTACTACATACAGTGAAAAAGCAAAAATTAAAACAGAACTGTTTTTGATCGAGTACAAAACAGCATTACTGTAAAAATGGGCCTGATATTACATAACAATTACTCCAAAATAATAAACTGTAAAAGCTAACAAATCCTAAAAAGGGCCTTACTACACTATTAAAATAACACCAAAAACTTACCAGATACCTTTAAAATGTTAATAGACAATTAACAACTACAGTAAAAAAAACAAGCATGAGACAACCCATTCCTAATAAGCCATGAGAACCATGTAAAATAGGGTGGCAACATGGCAGACTTGCTCCTAGAATGACTTGTCTATACAAAATTGTCTATAAGTAGAAGCTCACATTTGTGACATCATTTTTAAATAGTATTTCTCCATCCTGGACATCTCTCCAGTCCCTGCAGTCTGTGCTTGCCAGTAAGTGTTTTCTGCTTCACTGTATTTCTTAAATAAGGAATTTATTGTTGAAAATGAAGTTGTCTGCTATTTTCTGATTATTGTTGAACCTTTAAGTGTCTGTGTACTCGCAAGCTGCTTTCTTCACTCGTTAGTACAGACACTAAATCCTGTCTGCGTCTCAGAATAAGTTTGCTAAAGCTGCCTTAGCATATGGTATAGAATAAATATGTGTTTTTTTTGCATTTATACAGAAGGGAAACACTTAATCTAGCTACCACTAGGACAGAGTTAATCGTCCTGTATTTCTCAGCTAAGGTTATTGTTTACATGAACTATAAAGGTCTATAGCATGGTTTCAGCTATATTTTAGAACTGTATTTTCTACATGTGTTGTTATGAATGAGGAATAGATATTTTGTCTTTACTGCAGTGAACTTGTTTTTTTCCATGATAACTAAGAAAGGGATGCACATGTGAATGAACTAGCGTGTTGATATGTCCAGCATTTGTTAGTGTTGGCCTGAATAACCATTTATAAGAGATTGCCTTAACCACTTGCCCTGTTGTTCTTCCCTATATTGTATTAGCTGCTGGTAGTGTGTTTTCCAGGTTTTACCAAGGCATAACTCCATTCTTTTCACCACTGTTTTAGCAAGGCATACCTCACTCTTTTCACCACTGAAAATAGTGCCTGTCTAACCTACTCTATCCAACACTCGCACCAATACCCAGTTCTCTATCTATCCTCCCATTTACCTTATAAAGTGTAGTGTCGCTGTCTCATACTGTACCTTTTCTCTCTTCACAGCCAGGATATTTACCCCTAAGAAAATTGACTGCCCTTCTTGCTCAGCTGTACTCAAAGTCCTGAGACTTCTCTCATGTGATTAATTGTACCATCCCACCCTGCAGTCTACAAGGATGTCCAATTTCCAAAGTACAAGAAGAGTAGGTTTAAATACTTGATCATTGTTAGCAAGAACTGCTCTGCTGAATTACTCCTGATATTTCAATTATTGGCTACCACACTGCATGGACTAGCCGTGCTCCCAGCATATATTTTCTTTCCCTTTCAGCTTTTAGGCATTTGCTGCTAGGGCATGCGCTTCCCCATTTTGACCACTAGATGGTAGAATATACTAAGCTACCTAACTCCCAATGGACTACCCAATTTGTACAAATTAAAGTTAAAAGATTAAGGAATCTATATACATACAGCTGCTCGTTTTACCAAAAGTGTGTATCCATAATAAGCTAGCGCAAGCTGAAAAGTCTGTCCCCTAAAGAATTTGTGTCCACCATTCAATCAGGCTGTTATTTTAGTCAAGAAAAAATATTAGATCAAACTGACCTGGAAAATTAAGAAAAGTGTTGCTCCTGATTGTTTTTATTTACAACACGGGACTCCTGAAGCTCAGAAGGTCCCCACTCCGCTCCCCTACCCTACCCCAATTCCCACCAACCCCCATTTCAATTAGATTTATACCCATAAACCACTCCCATCTATTACCACACCCACCTCCCACCAACCTATCCAGTCCATCATAGTCAACTACCCAATTAGCCCTCTAATTACTCCACTATAAACCTAATTACAGGACCTATTGACACTCCACCTACTCTTCCTCTCTAACTAGTCTACCATTAACCACCATACTAAAGCTATACTACTCCACCAACTCTACAAACTCTCCCAAAGAAAATAAGTTATGTCTCCACTACCACACATCTCAAATCTACAACTCCTACTATATTCTATATCTATATCTACCCTACTACTACTATCAACCATAACCAACTATCAAGTCTAGGTTTAACATAACCTAACCATTCCAAAGCAATCTACATCCCTAAACTATATACCTGCCTGTACTTACTTTCACCTAGCCCCATACTTCTATCAATCCACCCCTATACACTATTTCTCACATAAATTACTCCCACCAAGTAGTCAATCCCACACTACATTAAAGCATAAGAAAATTATCAGCAACTTAACAGACTCTGCTTATACCTACAATCTGAATAATACGCTGCTCCATAAGCAGAAAAATTCACTCCTCATTATTAATCTCAACATAAGAAGTATCCTGAACAAAGTTCATGACCTCCATGCTCTATTAACCTTATACAAACCAGAAATTGTCATACTAACTGAGACCTGGCTAAATCCAGAAATCCACAATAATGAAATTACAGCACCAGCGTATAACATCATTTGTACAGAGTAGGAAAAAGGGGAGGAGGGTATCCATACTATATAAAAATCACCTCATCCTCAAACAACTCGACATTACAACCCCAGACCTCAAAAATGTGGAACTCACCCTTGCCAAATTAAAATTGAACCCCCCCAAAAATATCAATATTATAGGCTGCTATATTCCTCCAGGAAACAATATCACCATCATGGAAAACTTACTAGAATGGATTTCACCCTCCCTTCCCCAAGAAAATATCATACTAGGTGACTACAATATATATTGGCTCAACTGCTCAAGTCAAAACACACTCTCCCACATTAACCTTCATGGATTAACCCAAGTTATCACACCCCCCACTAGAATTGACAAAAGAACCAAGCATCAGTTCACACTGGACTGGATACTTGTATCCCATCCATCCTTCATATCCCTAACTGGATGTCTGCCTGACACCCTCAGCGATCACCAACCAACATACCTAATGAGAAGTAAAACACTGCTAATGACCCAGGTAACAGTATGTGAGATTAGAAATAAAAAATCAATTTAACCATAACAACTTTAACAGGTGCCTAAAAAGCTGTAACTGGAACCCTTGAAAGAGTTAGTACTAGATGAAGCAGTCTCATACTTTAATACAACTTTCATAAATATACTTAACCACCATGCCCACCCCAGAACCACCAGAATTAAAACTAAATATGCCCCCTGGCTAATTAAAGACACCAGAGTATTCCTCAAAAACAGGAACAAAGCTTGGACACAATTTCACAAGAGTAAAACCCAAATAGACAAACAAACCTACCTTGAACTATGCAACAAGGCCAAAAAGCTTATTAAAACAGACAAAATCTCCTACTACCAAAATATTCAAAATAAACATGCAAATAACCCCCAAAAATTCTGGGCAGCAATCAGCTATGTTTTACAACCAGGGAAAACTTCTTCCCCCACACCCAAAACAGAAACAACCACGACAATATCCCCATCCAATTCAACAAATACTTTACAGAAACAATCCAAGCCCTAGCAAATAATCAAATTAACTCTAATCACCCCATCCCAGCAAACATATCTACACCATCTGAAACAAAAGATAACAGCACCCACTTTAACTTTCATTGAGTATCGATCAAAACCATACAAAAACTTCTCCAAAAGGTCAAATCTACCACCAGGGACTTTTTGTTGCACAAGGCTTGTAGTTCTGAGATGTTTCGACCAGGAAAACAGTTTTCTATATAGCAAATATTAAGTCTGCTGTGGAAGTACATTCAAAAGGAGCCTAGGTTAAAGCTTGCAACATAATGGTGATGTTTCATGAGGGTGCTGGGTCTCTAATGGGAGGTTTCAACAGAAAAGTACCTTTGAGGAAAGCTTTTGAGATTTTAAGAGATGCTATCAACATATCATTGCTTCCAACACGAAAACTGGAAATTGCAGCTAATTGTACCTTAATAGTTGCAAAACCGAAGCATTTGTCAAAGTGGTCAGATAAAAACTCAAGTATGGAATGAACTAGTGCTGAAAAGGGGTCCAGACCTTTGGAATAGATCCAAATTGAAAATCTTTCTCATTTACTATGGTAGACTTTCCTAGTTGACTTTTTTGTGAAGTGGATATAATATTGTATTGTGGGGGGATGCCTGGCATCTCTTGCTATAGTTAAAACTGGAGGAACACATGCAGTAAGTTTAATGGACTTTTGATCCAGAGGAGGCAATCCAGACAGGTGAGTTATTAGATCTGGATAATGATCCAACATCCATGGACAATGTACTTGAAAAAGCCATAGATAGGGGAACCATGTCTGATGAGGCAAAAAAGGGGCAATGAGCTTCACTCTTGCCTTGCACTGTCTTGCTTTCTGTATGAATTTGTTCATTAGGGGTAGAGGGGGAAAGCATATAGGAGTACCTGGTGCCAGTTGGGGACCAGAGCATTCCTCAGTGACTGTCCCACTGGAGAGAGCACAGCAAATTACATGCTGCATTTGTTGTTTCGATAGGAAGCAAAGAGGTCACAGCAAAGTTAGCTCCAGTGACTGAAAATTGTTTGTGTCACTGTCCGATTGAGGGGCCAACTGCTAGGCATCAGTACTGTCCCGCTCAATTTATCTGTGTGTACAGTGGAGGACCCAGGGCTGTGCATTGCTATCAGAAAATGTCATAAATACATCTCTCACTGCCATACTCTCATGGCTTCTCAACATAGGAGATATGATCATGTTCCTTTCTGTTTGTTGATGCACCATACAACAGTCATGTTGTCTGTCTGTATGAACATCACACCCTTGGGAGTAGGTCCTGAAGTGCTTGCAGTACTAGGTGGACCACTATCAGCTCCAAGACATTGATGTGAAGGTTGACCTTTGTTGTTGATCATGTACTTTGGACAATCTTCTCTTCAAAATGTCCCCTCTACCCAAGAAGGGATGTGCCCATGGCCACTGGTCACTGTCACAACTGGAAAAGCCATTTGAAATGGATGACCCTCAGTCACAGATGGGGATGTTATTCCCCAAGCAATGTGTTGCTTTGCAGACTTGTGTTAGTTGAATTTTTGCATGCAGAGGGAGAATGGATTGACAATCATACTGTTAAGGTCCATTGCAGTACTCTCATGAAATATCTTGCTAATGGAGTCATTAAAATCGAGAATGCTATGAGACCAAAGAGACATAAGATTAACCTCTTTGGTAGTAGTGGGTGATGTACAACATGAAGAGCTGTTAGAAGAAGTGACTAGACCCTGGAATGGGGGAGTCTGACTATTTTAAGTTTGGTGTTAGATGGCATCTTATCAATTCTATACTCTGAGCTGGAGTCAGTTGACATTTTGTCAGGTTTATGGAGATTCTTAAATTTAGAAGCAGCTGGAGTACTTGGTCCCCATGAGTGAGTAGGAAATGCTCAGCGGAGGCAGTAAGGAGTCAGTCATTGAGATACAGGAAGACTTGGATCCCCAGTAGATGCAAGTGCACAGCTACTACTGCCATGGTCTTGGTGAACTCCCTGGGGGCTATGGCTAGACCAAATGGCAGCACTCTGAATTGGCTCCCAATCATTTGCTGACAGGCTCAAATCACTATCACACTACTCGGTATTGTAGAGATTCCTCAGGGGTGATCAGTGTCTTGCCTACAAAGCAATCTCGGACCCTGCCCTACTAGAGGTGCTCCATATCCATAAGTCTAACTCCTCATGCACTACCCGCTCAAAAGGCCTGAATCTAATATGCAACGTCAACAAAATATGCTGCAGAGAAAGGTTTGCCTCACAGAGGCTGCCCCATCTCTGGAAAAGACTTCCCATACACGTCAAATAGAGCACCTCACTGACCCTCTTCAAGTACAACCTTGATGAGTGGATGGGAAACCACAAATTTCTCCCAGGGGTTACACCTGTGTCCCTCATTGACAGGGGCAAGAGGTGCTGACTTGAGGTTTCTTTTTGGGGATAAACTCTTGGCTAGGCTTGTAAAGACCCCAGGGCCATTAGCCTAGTAATCTACTATGATCCTATGATCCTATAAAAGGAAAATCTCCTGAAGTGTTTCGCTATTTTGATGTGATAGTAGGCATCTGGGAGATCTGCGGTGGTGCAGCAGTTAGCATTGCTGCCTCACAGCAAGAGGTTCTCTAGTTCGATCCTTGGCTGAGGTACCTTCTGTGCGGATGCATGTCCTCCCTGTAGATGTGTGGGTTTTCTCCGGGTGCTCTGGTTTCCTCCCACATCCCAAAGACATGCTGTAGGTGGATTGGATACTCTAATTTGGCCCTAGGTGTGAATGTGTGCGTATTTGTGCCTTCCGTGGAAGGTTTGGCGCTGGGATGGCAACTCAACACCGTAAAACTCCAGTGCCAATCGTGAGCGGACAGGTGACCCCTAAACGGAAAGAAGCTGGAAGAAGAAGAAGAAGAAGAAGTATGCATCCTGGAATCTACAGAACACATCCAATCATCTTTACTCAGAAAAGGCAAAATGGACTGAACTGTGACCATCCAGAATTTTTTCTGTTTTATGACCTGGTTTAGTTGGCTTAGATACAAAATGGGTCTTAGGTTTCCAGTTTTCTTGGTACTAAAAAGAATGTGGAATAGACTCCAGATTCTAACTGATCATGGTGGACCAGTTGGATTACTTTTTTCCTAGCAGCTTTAAAATCTCTATGGCTGCTAAGTCCCACTGAATGGGTGGAACATTAGGGCCTCTCTTCATTTTTTTCCTGGGGTCAGAGGGAAAGGAGAACTGAATAGCCTCTGGATATTATTCTTAGCACCCACGAATTTGATGTTATCTTCTATCAGGCTTGAGGGTGCAAAGAAAGATGTCCCCTGACTGCCTCTAGAGGGCAGCGGTCAGGCAACTGTTCAGGAGTGCTGAAAGGTTTTCATGGAAAATGAACCATGAGTACCTTGATTCTGCAGTTTGCCTCTGGTTCTTGGGTGTTGTCTGTTAAAACTGCTTCCCCCCTCTGCTATAGGGAGTTCTATCACCTTGGGGTCATAGAAAGATCTCTGTGATTTGTGGATCTCTGGTTCCTAGAGAATGTTTTTGTGGGGTGGCAAAGCTTACTCCCACTGCACAGAAAGTCTTGCCAGTTTGTTGACTCCTGGTGAGCGTATCCTTGACTTTAGGTGTAAACAAAGTGGAAACTACTTAAGGGGCATTAATGAAGGATGATGTAAAGCCTTCCGCAGAGTCACATAGTTGCATACAGGCATGCCGGTGCATGGTGATGCTAGTGCCTGCTGCACTGGCCATAACATGAGTTACATTAGAGAGCAGATGCATAGCCACATTAGAGAAAGATTGAAGGGTTGAAAGCCGTGTGTCCACTGTATTCTGAACATCCGCTAGCAGCACCCTGAGAGAGATTTGGTGAACTCTTTAGTCAAGTATCTCTAGAACACTGTTAAATGTGCTAGATAGTTCAGCAAAAGCTGCTAATACATAGGTCTGCTTCCCAAACCTGTCCATCACTCTAGAGTCCCTGTTGGAGGATGAATAGATGAGCTTTCTTCAGATAGCTCCTTCTTTGTGGCTACTACCACCACCATAGCATCTACTGGTGGATCCTTACTCCAGTGCTTCCAATCCATTCGTGCTGATAAGATTCTCAACCACATCAAGGTCCTTCCACACCAGCTGATACATAAGACAATAAGAGGGTCACTGGTTGATACCACCCAGGAAAATGTTGGCACAGCACCAAAAGCTTCCATCAATGCTGATTCATCTGGTGAAGGTTTTTTGGATGACCAACCCGATCTCATCTTCAGAGAGGGGGTGAGGGGAGCCCTTTCCTTCATCCAAGTCAGTATCTTCAGTGAAAGACTCTGGTGAAGAGGCTAGATGCTTCCTTTTGCACGTCCATTTTCTTGGAACACTTTCTGTGGCAGCATTAGAAGGCTCAGAATTGGATGAGGATCTAATGGAGCAAACTTCCTCAAAAGCCATTAGTACTTACTGTCTCTGTTGGATAGGATGAAGAGGGGAAGGCATAGCCTGTAGATGGGGTTTGGGTTTAATCAAACTGGTTAAAGCCACCTTGTCTTTGGTTATTTTCCAAAACCTTTTCAAAAGCCTTAAAAGCCAAGGCAGCCACCAGGATTGAAGACTCCCTCTGATCTGAAGAAAAGAGAGATATCTTGGCACCAATGAGCTCTGGCCCAAAGATGACCTGAGATCCATGCTATCCAGGGTCAAAGCACTGAGGGAGAGAGACAGCTACAAAAATCTCGGTGTTGATTCACAGCACTGGACCTTGGCACAAAGCTTCAGCTCTGAGTCTCATCTCGGTCCAAAGGCAATGAAGTTGAGAGAGAGAGAGAGAGAGAGAGAGAGAGAGAGAAGGATATAGTCAGTGTTGAAGACGTATGCAGCTCCAACACCAGAAAAGGTCCTCCAGTTCCAATAATCCCAAATGTAAAGGATGAGTCAGTATGGATTCTTGTTAGGGAGGGTAAGCTGGCCACCACTCGGTACCTTCATAGGAAATGGTATCAAGATAACCCCAAGCTGAATATGTGTTCTCAAAATCTTCCTCATCATCCTATCAGTGTTGAGTTCTTTGAAATTCTAGATGAGCAAGTAGATGATGTTACAGAAGATGGTAGTGAATAACTCCTTTTTTTTTAAAGTTGGTGATGGCAGTCTGTAAATGACTGATCCCAACCATTAGGCTGGTGTGGGGAGATGAAGATCAGACCCAAGTCCATGTAGGTTCTGACCTTCTGGGGACCTGTGCATCTGGGCCATCCCAAGTTGTCTGTTCCAGAGACCTTTGCTTTGAAGAACCTACTCAGCCTGATGGACTTCTTTGAGACGGTCACTAAAGCAATGGATGAGGGCAAAATCATTCACACTGCCTACCTTGAGCTGGCCAAGGCATTTGACACAATACCCCACTCAGGCATTGTTGACAAACTCAAGAGGTTAGGTACAAACCCATATGTCACCCGTTGGATAGCCAACTGGCTACACAGACAGGACCCGGGAAGTTAGAATTGGGGATTCCACCTCTGCAAAGAAGCCAGTCACAAGTGGAGTCCCTCAGGAATCAGTCCTTGGACTGCTTCTTTTTGGTATTTACTTCTCAGGTGTCAAGGCCAATGTCAGTGGTCCCTGGCTGACTAAATTTGCAGATGACTGCAAATTAGGAGCTGTCACTGAATCTCACACTGACACAAATGTTCTCCAGGAGGGGCTGACACAGACAATCAACTGGTATCAGAGCCATGGACTAAAACTAAATGCCAAGAAATGCATAATAGTATCCTTTGGGATGTCATCCATCCCTGGTAACTATCATATTGTGAATACAGCCCGTAGAGTTGACCCAGTAGTCAGGGACTTAGGGACACACATAGATGTAATACAGCCTTTGACCATCACGTGTCTACGGTGATGAGGAAATCATTCTATGTTTCGCAACTTATAAACAAAGTTATAGCATCTAATTCCAAGGAAGTCATTGTTCCACAGCATTCAGCATTCATCAGACTTATTATTGAGTACAATGCGTCCACAAAGGTTTCTCATTAAAAGAATACAGGGCATAAGTAAAATGTCCTATGCAGACTGCCTCAAGGTTCTATCCCTGTATTCTGTCTCCTATGGGCTTTTGAGGGGAGA